>NC_044918.1:6684753-6716883 GCF_003576645.1 Ipomoea triloba
GGGGGGGGGGAGGGGGGACATTTAAAGGCTACTGATCTACGTAGCTAGAGACCTAGAGTACCTTAGAGTCCCAATGAATTTACCCAGTGGACGCTATTCCTATCAATTATGAAATAATAAAATATATAGTATTGTATAATTGTAAAATTATTATGGCATAGATCATGCATGACTGTGGTCATTCTATAGCTACTCCCTACTCCCATACGCCAGCTCTCAACTACTCATAGCAGCCGTAACTACCCCAATAACAAAGAAATTCACTCAAATTGGTTGGATTCTTAATTTATAAAAGCAACCTTGAGAGTATTTATAAGAGTGATTTTTTGAGAACTAAAATTCAAATGATGATTTTTATTCATGTGGAGATGATTTTTAGATACTTTTGTTTCTGGTAAATGTAGTATTTTTGTGGGTCCAACTATTTGAGAGAAAAGAGGAAAGCAGCTGAGTTACTGCACGTGGAGCGCAGCCAGTGCGCCCAGTTGGTGCGTTTTTATTTCACTGTGATTTTTTTTTTTGACTTTTTAGATTTAGGTGTCAGATTTATTTTGTTTTTTCCTTTTTTTTTTCTTCTCCTTTTTTCTTGCCCTCTTTCTCTTTCTTAGATGTAACTTAAAAAAAGGGACTGTTTGGTTCAGGTCATCTGAGATTACCTAGGTAATTTGAATCTGGTAAGGTTATATTACCTTGTTTGGTTCAAGTTATGAGATTACCTGTTAATGTTATATTATCTCAAAGCTGATGTGGCGGTAATATTTCAAGGTAATGTGATTACCCCGTTTTTTAGGTAATCTAAAATTACCATGAATTATTCCAACTTTGTCCTTGTTAACTAATCCTTATATAATAATAATAATAATAATAATAATAATAATAATAATAACGCAATAACATATATAAAATAAATATATGCTTATATAATCAAATATACATGTGTGTGTGTGTGTGTGTATATATATATATATATATAAAGGACATTATAGTAAATTGATCCATATAACTTAAAATATAACCCCTAACCAAACAAAGTAATATTATATTCTACAATCCAAACCAAACACATCAGGTAATCTTACATTCCCAAAATCTCACATTACTTTCCTGAAGGTAATTCTATTACCTGGGGTAATCCAAGATTCCGTGAACCAAACGCCCCCTAAAAGTAATGGAGTTGATATGGATGCTCTAATAGTTGTAGTTTTTTTGAAGATTTTGAGGTGCTAACTAAGAGAGGGATGATGGAGAGAAAAAGAAAAAGAAATCTAACATTTATAAAAAAAAAAGAGTAAAAAACTTGGTTTACGCCCCTTGTGCCAGCCTACTGGGCGCAAATATTGCGTTCAACGCGTGTCTCTTGATTTCTTTTTCTCCTTTTTTCTTTCCATGCAGCCCCAATGCAAATCAACACTTTATAACAAAATCACATTCTTCATTAGTGTAAAAATCATAGCTTGACTTTTTCTTCCTCAAAAATTGAGCAAAAACTGCTATTGGGAGTGCTCTAATCACAATATTTTTTTTGGTATAGTAATCACAATATTTAATGTTTAGTCCCCAATAAAAATAATCTATTAACTTTATTATTAGTTTGATCCAATCAGTTATGAGAGTGGTCTATTAATTTTCTTGGTTTGAGTCGATTGATTATGAGCAACCTCGACTAATTTTATCATGTGCACGCCCTAAAATAATGGCTTAGGTAACGCCTATTAGTCATGTTCACGGTTCGGTTCCGGTTTCGAACCGGAACCGAACCTTACAGGTACGGTTCCAAGTACGGTTCGGAACCGGCAGTTCCGGTTCGAACCGGATTTTTTTTAAAAAAAAAATTGTAATTTAAAAAAAATTGTAATTTTTAAAATTTTTTAAATTGTCAAAATTCAACAATTAATATTTTTTGTTGAAAAATTTTCATTCTAAAATGTTTTTAAAATAGTTATATTAAATATTTAAACTTCAAAGCTAAACTATATTTAAAAAAAATTGTTATAGTTGAATTTTAAAATGTTATTTAAAGTTTAAACTTTAATCAAATAATAATTAAACTTTAACTAAATAATAAATAATAATTAAATTTTTTTAAAAAAATTTTCCGGTTTGGAACCGGAACCGGGTTCCGGTTCTAGTTCCAACAATACGCAGTTCGGTTCGAACCTTCCGGTTCAAACCGAACCATGGTCATCCCTAACGCCTATCACTTAGTCAATTGCCAACTATACTTGATAAGTAGAAGGTTAATGTATCTAGATGCAAAGATATCATATGTTGTAACATTGTTTGGTTTTACGTAGTGCATAATGAATATTACTCAATCAATTGTTGAGTATATTTGATAATTAAACAGTTAATGTATATAGTAGCAAAGATATCATACGTTGTAACCTAGTTTGGTTTTACCCCATGCATAACGCATATCACTCACCAATTGCAGATTATACTAGATAAATTGATGGTTAATGTATAAGTTAATTCCCGCTGGGGTCCTTTGAGTATAGCGACATCGTCACGTTTAGTCATAAACTTTCAATTTAACCATATTATGATCTTGGAAGCTATAGTTCTTTTAACTTTCAAGTTAACCACACATGACCTTTCAATTTTCAAAATTTTAACTATCCCCGATTCTAGCTTTGCACGGATGGTTAAATTGGAAGTTAATGATTAAATGTGACGATGCCACTATATTCGAAGATCCCAACTGATATTAACTCTTTTCCCAAGTACTAAATATGTTAACTAAGTTAGTGCGGGCAATATTAACCCGTTAATATAGAGTTATGCCCACTTTTAGTTCTATGAGTATACGATAATTTTCACATTTGGTCGTCAACTATTAAAATTTATAGATTTGGTCTCACAACTTTTAAATCTTTGTCACATTTGGTCACCGACTATTAAAAATTTTAAATTTAGTCCAAGACTTTTAAATCCTTGTCGCATTTAGTCCCCAACTAATAAAATTTTCAAATTTGATTGGGTGATTATATAATCCCATAATTAATAACTATTATCCCTTCTAATTAAATAATTTGTATTTTTTTTTTGTAAAAAATGTTCAGTGTTTGTAAATTTAAATTTTTAATATAACTTTAATTTATTTAACTTAAATTTAAATGCGGCAATGATTTAACAATCGTGGGATCAAATATAGAAAATTTAATAATCAGAGACTAAATGTGGTAAAAATTTAAAAGTCGTGAGACTAATTAAAAATTTCAATAGTCGAGGACAAGATATAAAAACGATTTAAAAATTGCAAAATCAAATTTAATAATTTTAATAATCAAATACCAAATGTGAAAATGGTTTCAAATTCGTGAGATCAAAATTGAAAATAAGTCCATGAATACAGCAGCGAACATATGGTGTAATTAAAATTGAGTGCTGGGATGAAAGAAAAGGTAAATTAAATAGGGCTCGAAACCAGATTCCACAGAGCCCCAAATGCAATGGCGAGAACAGATGAGAGCAAAAGGCGAGCCGTTGACTTTCCCGATTACTAAATCCAAACCACGAGTCCATAACCGCCACGTATCGGTCACTCACCACCGGGTTAACGTTAACCCCCTCTCCTCTCATCTCTTCCCACGTTAAAATAAATAAATAAATCCCATCTTTCTTTCCATAAGGCCTTTTTCACAGACTGCAGTGAGAGTGAGATATCGATGCTCTGCGACTGCGCATTATATCTGCCATTTTACGTATTTCAGAGAGCCTTTATTTGCACCCATCTTTTTAAGAAA
This sequence comes from Ipomoea triloba, assembly GCF_003576645.1. Taxonomy (NCBI): domain Eukaryota; kingdom Viridiplantae; phylum Streptophyta; class Magnoliopsida; order Solanales; family Convolvulaceae; genus Ipomoea; species Ipomoea triloba. The sequence goes on from NC_044918.1 coordinate 6,688,500, forward strand.
AAAGATTGAATAGCCGTGTCCGGGTTTTCGTGGATTTTGTTTTGTCTTTGTTCTGAGTAAATGAAATATTTCCTCCGTTCAGTTTCTTGTCGTTGTGTTCGTCTTCTCCGCTGCCTGCCAATTCCGTAGAAGAAGAAGAATAATAATATCCCTGTTTCCTTCATCCCCTCACCCTGTGATTGTGATACATACACACTCTCTACTTACTTGTCGCAACAGCACAGAAATCAGAATTTTAGATTCACGATGGTGTTGGGATGGCGACGACCCTTTTGTACATCGATCCCTAGAGATCGTGACTCCTCCTCCTCCGCCAAGGACAAGCCGCAAGAGCAACAGACTACGACGCTTCCTAGTCCCAGGCTTGGTGCCTCAAGGTTCGCTTTCTTTTCTAATCCTTCTACGCCGCGCTTGCAGTCTCATCCGGTTTCTACGTCCGGTCTTCGTTGCCGGACTACGGTGACTCCGCCGCCGTCTTCTGTCCCTGAGAGTCCAAAGCTCCAATCCAAAAGCCCTAGGTTTTTCCAGCGCTCTAATCCGTCTTCTCCCCGCTCGCCTTCCGCCTTTTCTATCCTCAAGTCCAGCCTTCGTCTCTCTAAGGTAACTGATTCGCACTGCTCATCACGTAATACTTACTGTTTATTTCATCATTTGTACATGATTTTTTTAAATTTTACTGTATTGATTTGTTTTGCTGAATGAATAGCAGAGTAGGTGTGGGATATGTTTACGGACGGTGAAATCCGGGCAAGGCACGGCCATATTCACGGCGGAGTGCTCTCACAGCTTCCACTTTCCCTGCGTTGCTGCTCATGTTAAGAAACAAGGCAGCCTCTTATGCCCCATTTGCAGCTCCCCGTGGAAGGAATTGCCTGTGCTTTCTGTTCAGGATGATCCGATTAAGACGGTGAAGGTGGAGGAGGAGACGATTCCACAAGTGTCGCCGAAAGGAAATATGGATGTTCGTGTTAAGAGTGATGGCAATAAGCCTCACGGGAGGGGAGTTTTAAAGGTCTACAATGACGATGAACCGTTGATGTCGCCGACTTCTGGTGCACGGTTTAACCCGATACCGGAGTCCGATGAGGAGAACGAGAGTGAGGTTGAGGAGTTTCAGGGATTTTTCTTGTCGAAAGTGAGCCCTGTGAAGCATGCGGTGGCCGGTTTGAATGCTGTTGAAGCGAGGCTTTTGCCTGAGGCGGTTGTGGTGTCTGCTGGGAGGAGTCACGAAACGTATGCGATAGTTCTGAGATTGAGAGCTCCGCCGGCGTCCACCATGGCCGCTCGTAGAGCTCCGATTGATTTGGTGGCGGTGCTTGACGTCAGCGGGAAAATGACAACTGAGAACATTCAGATGATGAAGCGTGCTATGAGGCTGGTGGTGTCGTCACTGTCCGCCGCCGATAGACTCTCCATCGTGGCGTTCTCCGCGACATCGAAGAGATTGTTGCCGCTGCGACGGATGACGACGACCGGCCGGCGATCCGCGCGTCGGATAGTCGACGCGATAGTGAGTTTGGAAGGATCCGCGAGTGCAATCGACGCTCTGAAGAAGGCCGCGAAGGTGCTAGAAGATCGCCGCGAGAGAAACTCCGCCGCCAGTATCCTCCTATTGTCGGATTGTCATTACGATCGCTCCGTTGCTAACTCCATCTACCAGAGACGTCAATCTCCCATTGTATCATCTTCCAAGCTCTTCGGCCACACGGAGATTCCAGTACATTCCGTCGCACTGAATGACGCCTCCTCCGGGTTCGGATCCGGGTACGGTATGTCAGAATCCGGATTAACCAAATGCATCGGAGGTTTACTAAACGTGGTGGCTCATGATCTCCGTGTACAGCTGGGTTTCGTATTCGGTTCCGCCCCCGCAGAAGTCGCCGCCGTTTACTCTAACGGCGACCGGCCGGTTTCTCACGGTTCCGGTTTAATCCGGCTTGGAGATTTTTACGCGGAGGAAGAGAGAGAATTGTTGGTTGAACTGAAAGTCCCATCATCCGCTATTGGGGCCCACCACGCACTGTCCGTTCGATGCTCTTACCAAGACCCGTCAACTCAAGAGCTCATCCAGTGCAAAGAACAAGCGCTGTTGGTCCCGCGTCCGCAGGCCGTTAGATCATCCAGCGAGAACATCAGACGGCTCAGAAGCCTCTTCGTGTCCACGCGAGCCGTAGCCGAAGCCAGGCGATTAGCCGACCGCAACGACTTCACCGGCGCGCACCACATGCTGTCCTCGGCTCGAGCCTTGCTGCTGCAGTCCAACTCCGGCCACGCCGACGAGTTCATCAGCGGCTTGGAAGCCCAGCTCTCGGAGCTGCATTGGAGAAGGCAAAACCAACCTCAGCAGATCCAACGCCGCAGAACCAGCGGAGAAAGAGAGGACGAGAAAGCCGAGCCTCTCACGCCAACATCGGCTTGGAGAGCCGCGGAAATGCTAGCTAAAGTGGCTATCATGAGAAAGTCGTTGAACAGAGTCAGCGACTTACACGGCTTCGAAGACGCCAGATTTTAGACCTCATTTTTTATTATTATTAATGCATATTACTCCGTAGTTAAGATTAGATTAGATTTAAGAATATAATAATATGTAGAAATAAATTTAGAAAAAAAAAAAAGAAGAAAAGACCAAAAAAGCGTATATCATAATAGGGACAAAGGCCAGAAGAGGTACCCGACGGCTCGGCGCTTTCTGCAAGTTATGATTGATTGATTGAGGCAGAGAGGAATGGAGGGGGGCTCTCTACTTTGTCTTTATTTTCATTATAAATTTCATTTTCAGTAATGTTATTATATATATTTATCTGTAGACTGTAGATGCTGGAATGAAATGATATCTCTATTGCAGAATATAAATATGGAATTGAACAGAAGAAATACTTTTCAATTTCTTGTCGTTTAGTTATTTGTCTACATCTTCTTCAAAGGTTCATGATTTTATACATCCGTGTAGCATGTAGCGTATGGCGTAGCTTAGGACATGACAATGGGGTTGGGAAACGTGGGGAAAGTACAAACATGTAAGCCTTGGTTGCAACTTCACAACTCCTAAAAATCAGAAACTCAGAATGATTTTGGGATAGGGATATCTGTATTATTGGATGTTTGGTTGGTGAAGCTAAGCATTCCAATCACCGCAGGCACAGCTGTAATTGCCTCACTTGAGATTTGGGCGTATCATTGTTGATGTTGATGAAACGAGGAGAATTTGATAGTTTTTGTTTAGAGGATAGGATATTTCATATATTGTGGAACCTCACCAACCCCAAATTGAATACATGGGGAGAACTGTTGATGAAGTCATTATCGATTTGGTTGCATGAGGAAGAAGAAAAGAGGAAATGGAGTATACACGGCTCTAAAGAAGGGATGGTTCTTAATGGGGTAGGACCACGTGATCATTAAGCCCATTGTGTTTCCACATAGTTCGACTTTATGAAAATCCCAAGAAGAAAAATATGGAAGGAGGAAGTACGTACTGATGTCCTGTGGGCTGTGGGTGAGGGATCAACAAATTCCACGTTAGCACGACTTTAGGTGCACGATTTGCTTTGTGATTGTGAATATTAAGGAGAAAAAAGAGCACTCGCTTTTTCATTTCAAAGTTACTGCATGGAAGACAGCGAAAAAACATAAACAACGTTAAAAAAAGAGTAAAAAGATAGCCTTTATTTTTTCTTTAAAGTAGAGGTTTATTAGGGAATTGGGAGTTTGTAATGAAAGGGAAGTTTTATCTACTTTGACCTTTTTGAATAGAGATTCAAAGAATCAGTTTCCAGGTGCCACTATTGGCCAGACATTCACTTAATCACATCACACTGTTGATGTCAGAAATGGGCAATTTCTATAGTTGGCTAAGACTGGCCAATATCACTCAATTATTCATCCTTGATTCTCAGAAATTTAATTATGCCTGCCGTTCAAACATAAAGGAAGCAGACTTTTAACATACCCACATTTAATGACAAAGAATTTTCTATTTACAACCAATTTACGGAAAAGTACACAACATGAGAACAACCCAAAGACTAAGCAAATATAGTGTCACAAGTAGAACACCAATTGAGTTCATAAAATAGAACACATGGAAAGGGTGGAAGGAAGCAAGAGATACTAAAATCATATCAGAAATACAATTGCCTACACTGACCTACTTCAACCTCTGATGGGCAGTAAGGGCACTTGAAGGGTCGCGTGCTGTTATTTTTGGATAGTTTTGTTATAGACTGCTTGCAGAGCACGTGTCCACATGACAACAACATCGGTGGATTCTCTTCAGTTGCTTGATCCCGGCTCACAGGACATACAAAGAGAGAGTGGAACTGGAACTCTCTGTCTAAGTCCACAGGTACAGGTAACTGCTTCATAGATTGCCATTCCTGCTTTTTTGCTGTCATTACATTCATCAGTTTCAAGAGGGTTGGCAGCCCCTGGACTCCAGCTGCAATCGTCACACTCAGTGGACTCTCATAGGATTGACCTATGAGATTGCAGAACTGCCTGGTGAGATCCTCAGCCAATTTTTCCCAATGCTTAGGGGATAACAAATCAGAGTATGGTGAGGAATCAAGTCTCCCAGCCCACAAAAGACAGGCCATTAGCTTCTGGATTTCTGCCATGTATTTGGTAGCAAATGGTGGGAAGAAAGTTCTAGCATAGTTTAGTGCCTCATCTCTACCTCTGTTTTGCAATATTTCCACAAAATGCTGGCGGTGAAGCTTCATTTCAATATCAGACCCACAATTTTTAAGTTTTTCTTGGTTATTAGCAGCCCAACTCAAAGCAGGTTGCAGGTTCCGACATCTCATGGCCTCAAGGATTTGATACATTTCCAAGTAAGGAGATTTATTTGCTGCAGCTTCTGGTTCCCTGGACTCATTTACAAAACAATCACCTAGATCAAAGAGGCCCTCCCTATAGAAATGGCTGGCAATTATCTGGTTGACTGTATGTATGTCAAAATCAACATTTCTATAGGCCTTTGATATATCAGGATTGAAAATTTTTTCAAGGATCTTTGGGTACTTGCTTAATGCAATATTTAGTTCTTTTTGTGTGCCTTCCAGATGATTTAATGGAGCAATTTCCTTCAACTTGGTCTTCAGCTCAGAAAGGATCAGCTTGTGATTAGCAAGAGAGGGGTCATTTTGCATATTAGATATGGCTTGTTCTATTTCTTGGCCAATTTGTGCTATTATTTCTTGAGTTTTAGAAGATGACAGTTTTTGCTTCTTTGTCACCCTATCGAAAGCATCTTTGATGGTATTCAGCTCCATTTCCAAAATGTCAAAGTCCCACTGCGTTATTGCACAGTATAAGTACTACTGAGCACCTAGAAGAAAATAATAGTAGGAAAGTCTCAATAATCTTTACAACAGTTTGCTTGACCGTGAAAAGCAAGCAAGCACCAAGGAGAATGGAGAAATGTAGGAGAGGAAAAGACACCATGGAGTTACAGCAATCTAGATATGCATGTTAGCACAGGAAACACACAGTGGTTGACTTTAGTTGCTCTAAGAGGAAATAAAGTATACAAGTAACCAAAAAAAAGAACAAGTTTCTTGGCATACATGTTTGTCTTTATTCTCAAGACATAAATAAAGTGCGACTCCTCTCTCCACCCCCGGAGCAAGCACAAAACTTATAGTAAGTAAATAGTGTAGAACTACCAAAAGAAATCCTGTAATTTTTGGTACCAAAGCCATCAATGACTAAAAGAAATTGCTTAAAAAGACTTGCTGAGTGATAACTATTCCCTATTCTCTGTATTGCATAAAAAATGACATGGAATTCATTTATTGAGTTACACATCTGACATCACCATAAAACCTAGTTAAATTTTAAGCGATCTAAAAACTTTTGGAAGGGTCAAAAACTTAATTAATGCAGATCGGTGTTCTTAGCACTTATAAGTTGGAGAAGACTATAAACAAACAAAAGTTTAGAACTATTCAGTATTATTAACCATGAATGGAAGCACTCGTTACATGGTAACTATGAGGCACATATATATATATATATATATACATATATATTTTAGGGTTGGACAACCAGAGAACTTTTTTTTTTTTTTGAAAACCAGACAACCAGAGAACTTCTTCAACTATCAGTCAAAAAATTTCCTTAAAAATAAAAGGATGTAAGATTCACCTTCACATGAGTGTAGACCATTCCAAGAGGCCTACCTCAGTCCTAGGTATAATAAGGATCTAAATGCATAAAATGAAAAGGGGTCCTCACCTTTATTTTCTGACCAAGTATACCTTCTGCCCTAATGCATTTTATTAATGTATTCCTTTGTTTATTTGAATAAGTTTCCTATTCAATGTATTGCACTATGCTTAGTTTTTAAAAAACGGACAAATGAATTATCAGACTAACACCAAGCACATTGATGCCTATTACATATTGCCTTAAAAGAGAGAAAGTGTAACTGATATTGCAAGCCTTCATTTTTTAAGGACTACTTAACATAAAACTCACAAATGGCCTTACTCCTTGCCAGAATCTCCAGACAGTCCAATCAACTAAGCCTACGTCCAAAACTAAAATAAGAAAAATTCTAAACTAAGAAACTAAGGCAGTAACCTAACAACTTTGTTTAAGTGTTAACTAAAGTAGATTCAACTCCATGTGGTGTAGAAAACGAAAAGTAGTTCACCAGATGCAGTGCATTTACAGATAACAGTGGAAATAACAATGCAACAGCCCCTTACTCAGAAAACCTTTAGACATTTATGAAACAAACATATAATCTAGAAGTATAAGTGTATTTCTTCCTGCTTCCATAAATCTTATCTTTTATACTGTTAAATAAGCATTTCTTCTAAGAATTCCATGTGTAAATCAAACATGAAAGCAGGAATCTTAGGCAGCATCCAAACAAATCTAAAATCAAAAGCATCGATGCAATGAATAACTCAATCCAGCCACTCGGTTTGAGCAAACGATTTCACCAAACAACAACATTTATAAAACAGGAAAGCATAACACATAAACATATTTGTATAAAATCATCACCCGAATTATTCAGATCAGAATCAGGAAACGATAATCAGTATCACAAACAAAAACATTTAAGTAAATTGTTCGCGTTTTAACTATTAAAAAATAATAATAATAAGGGAGATGAAATTGAAAACAGAGGGAGAAAGCGAGATTCGGTTACCCGAAACGTAACGGGCGGTTTGGTCTGAAAAAATCTCCAGTAAGCGTAACCAATAAACGAGTCTTCGAGAGGGAAGGAGATGGATCCGGTTGCTTGTGCGTCTTGTGCTGATTGCTTGTGCTCAACTCTGTGTTTTCCCATTTTATCCCTGCCCAGAATGATGGAATCTTGATATGATCCCCTGCAATAAGGCCTTCTAGTTTTGTGATGCTCCGCAGCCTCCGCTGATCTGCAGACAAATTTTCCGGAGATTCTGGGCCTATGTTTAAGCTATAGGCCCACTCTCTTCAAACATTTTGTTTTGGGTTGACCCGAATATATATATATATATATATATATATATATATATATATATATATATATATATATATATATATATATATATATATTCCATTTAAACAACCCAAATAAAATTAGATATGATCCAATCCTCGTGATACAATAATACTCCCCTTTCCATTTTGTTTGTCTAGTTCGGTTATTGAAGCTTGACTAAAGTTATTTTTAATTGAATTTTTTATAATATTAAGTTTTTTTTTTTTTTAAATCAAAGAAACAATATAGATTATTGTAAAAGAGCATAAACAGAATCAAGAGCGACATAGTCCAGTATAGAGTGCTAGCCTGAGTAAAGATCACAAAGGCAAGAGTATGAGCAATAATATTTGTTGATCTAGGAACTAAACTAATAAGACATTCATTAAACGAAGACATAGAAACCATGCAAGCATCAATAACCAAACCAACATAGGAAAAGATAGCAGGTTGTGCCACTGACAAACCACTTCGAAGTTGAGAACAATTTGTGAGTAATTCAACAAACAACACATCCCGGTCTTTAAGCAAAGACAAAACCTCCTCGCAAGCCACGGATTCTGCCATGAGTGGTGAGAAACAATCGCGCAGAAATCCAGCGCAAGCTGCCAACAATCCACCATCCCGCGCAAGCGAAACTTCACCAAACGAAGACTTCATCGAAGATGAGAGGTAGCCAGTGTCGAAGTAGCACCTGGCAGCAGCATAGTCAACTGGGCAGGGATGACATCGGCAAGGGATGCGGCACTGGCAGGAGCAACCGACGGTTCGCGGTAGTGGACCTTTCTCCATGCATGCAGCGTAGCAACCGCCGTCGACAACACCCTTCTCGACATAGGCAAACAACTTTCCCACACCGCGGAGTTCCGTGCACACCACACGTGGTAGAGTACTGCCACAATCAAACCAATATTCTCTTCAGACAAAACATTCATCACATTTGAAAACCACATTTGAAAAGAGTTGCCAATTGTGCTAGAGATAGGTAAGGAGGATTCATGCCAAACTAGTTGTGAAAAGTCACACAAAATAAGTGCATGCATTGTATCCTCATGAGCAAGACCACACATTGGGCATGAAGGGTCTACATCCACAATCTTTATAAACAAGTTCGTAGTAACAGGAAGAATATCATTGAGGGCTCTCCAAACTCTTATCTTCCAAAGAGGGTTCCGTTTATCAAAGCCTCCAGGGTAGTCATCATAATCACCAATAATGCATCTATAACCACTCTTCACATAATAACATCACCTAGGATCACCATGCCAAAATCAAGAATCCTCATAGCCAGGGGAAATAGGGATCCTAGAAATGCGAGCCACATCATCAGGGATGAAAATATCAGGATAAAGGGTCCCACATATTACTATCTTGATCAATCAGACCAGACACCAACGAAACTTATTGGGCATAGGTGTTTGAACCATAAGATTTGGGTCATCAAGTAGCCAGGAATGTCCCCATATTAAAGTAGATTTCCGATCCCATCTCCAATCCAACGCCTCACCCCTCCACAGACAAGATCATGAGTAGCTATAATACTACGCCAATAGAAACTAGGGCAACTACCCACAGTAGCATCAATAAAAGAGGATCTCAGAAAATACTTTGCTTTATATATTCTTGCAACCAAAGATTGGGGCTTAGTTAGGAAACGCCATGCTTTTCCTAACATTGCCAAATTAAAAGCACGAAGATCCTTGAAGCCCAAACCACCAAACTTCTTAGGAACACATAAACGATCTCAGACTTTCCAATGAATCCCTCTCTCGTTTCTAGACGGTTCATGGTTCTTTCAATAGACAGAAAAACCAACTCAAGGAGAAAAAAACACTCATCCAGAAAGTAGACATTGCCTGAGCCACACTTTTATGCAATTAAGCCTATAACTTCTTAAATTTGTGCAATTAGCTCAATTTGCAGGTAAACACAATGTAATAGCAGGCGAAAGTGATTTTTAAAAAATAATTAAAAAAAATAACTGGCCGGCTTCTCCTCGAGCTTGCTCCGTCCAACAGGACGAAGAAGAGGCTGCCGAAAAGTGTGTGTGTGTTTTTTTAATTAATTAATTAATTTGAATTAAAAATATATTTATTATTTTAATTAATTTGTTAAATTAAAAGAAAAAAGAAATTTAGTTGTGACCTGTTAATTAACTTAATTGCATTTTTGTTTTTTTTTGAATACAACTATTCACCTTAGCTCAATCTCATGACCTCCCGGATGGGAGAGTCACTATATGCCATTTGAGCCACTAATTAGAGCTTATGTTATTTTAGGTAGTTAATTGCACTTTGACATATAATTGAAGGGCCTATTTGACTTTTATCCCTATTAAAAATATATATTTAATATATTTTAAAAAAAACATGTATGTCGATAATTATTTTTGTGGTATAAATTATGGTTCATGATATAATGATTTAGCTAAATTGACAAGTATCCTATGAGTTGCTCTCAGTTGGTCAGAAGTAGGGGTGGGCGTAATTTGGATTACCCGAACTAACACCCGAAACCCGAACCGAATTTTAAATTTTGGGTGAACCCAAATAGTTATCGGTTCGGATATTTTAAATTTTGGTACATCCGAATATAAATTTGGTTCGGACACCGGGTGTTAAAAATTTACCCACACCCGACCCGAAACCCGAACTAACCGAAATTTTATTATAAATATAATAATATATATTATATATTTAGTTATCAATGTATTTCATAATTAATAATATATTACTTTTAAAAAGTTTATTGGTTAATTATTACTATTTGTCTTATTTTTAGTTTGATAGTATATCAAAAAAAATATATAAATAATAAAATAATAAAAACATAAAAAAAATTAAAATTGATAAAAATAAAATTTTGGGTATATCCAAACTAACACAAAATAGACCCGAAATAATTTCACCCGAACCGAACATATTCGAAATAAATTTGGTTCGGATATCGGGTGTCAAAAACATCACCCGAAATTTTCGAATATCCGAAATAAAATTCGGGTATCACCCGAACCGAACCGACGCCCACCCTCAGAAGAAACTAAAATAGCTAATTCGATAGTCACCAAACTCGGCTTTAATTTAGCTTGAGAATTGAAAAGTGAGAAGTATGTCTGTATGCTTCTTTTTAACTGCTTAGTTAAAAAATGACCATAATTCGAGTGATCAAAGCGTAATTTATCATATTAAACTTGCTTGAAGCTTCTTCGAGTAATGTCCCTTCTTTCTGGGATGGGAGGATTTGATTTGAAGTTATCTGGTAGCCACTGTAAGTCTATAATACACAGCAACTCTTCAACCTGACCTCATGCATTACTGATTCTTACTGAATTTGCACTGTCATCGCAAAGCTCTATAATTATAAAATTCACAGAGATGCTGCTTAGTTTGCCCAGCTCAAGGGTTCCTACTCTCCCGACAATCAGTTCGCCGAATCGCAAATCAGTCGGAGCTTCCGTCGTCCGTTGCGCCGGGATAGGGTATTTTTATCGTTTTTCTACTTTTGCTTCCAATTCAACTGCGAATTGATTGATTTAATTCCTTAGTAGCTTTCCGGTTTAAAAAATAACGTTGTTACTTGATGGGATTGCATATGCCATGTTGATTGTTACTCCGTAATAATGATTGTCAATCACTGTTGCAACTGAGGGGCCAGGCCGTTCATGCTGGTCTTAGAATTGATTTTATTTCAGCTATCTTCTGTGGTGAAAGGTTGTCTAATTACTCTTATAACTTGTCCATTTCAGCAAGAATGGGGAAAGCAATGCCTCATCTAAAGGACAAGGACCGTTCCAGATGCAGTTGAGCACCCTCATTTTAACTCTAATTTTTATTTCTGATGACTAGTCCATTATTGTGTGATTGAATTCTTGCTTCTCTTCAAACTTTGTGTTGTTTTCTGCTCTGCATTCACTAAGTATCCGGTCATTTTGCAATCCAGGGAGGGAAGTAAGGAGAACCTAGAGGTGTGTCTGACAGTCTAAAACTCATTTGGCCATGTTAAGTGTATTCTGTTCTTACTAAGTGGTTATGTTTTCCTTTCAATAGGACACTCTAAAAATCAGCAATAGTGAATTCAAAGAGAAAGATAGTGATATTTGGCGGCTTTTTAGGGAAGCTCAACAGAGTATGTTTTTGTGGTTTCATTTCTTTTTTCTAACTTCACACTGTATCATTGCATCATACTGCTTATTTTTAAATTACTGCAATTTAGATATCCTCTTCTTGAACAAGCAACGTATCAATGCCTTGGAAGAGCTTGAGAGAGTGAAGAAAGAAAAAGATTCATTGCTTGATAGGGTAGAACAGCTGGAGGCAACAAAATTGACCAGCACAACAAAAGGTGATGATTATAATTGCTAAGAGCTAACAAGTAACTGCTATGTTAATCAATGAATTTTCGTGCACTGTGCTTCAGATGCTCTCATTTTAGTAAGTGCCTGATCTAGATATGTTGGTTAGTGGGGATCATGCAAGGACATAACAAGGGAAAAACATTGATATAATTATTATTAAAAATAGTAATACAACTATAAAAAATGACAAATTTAATTACAGTACAGTTGTTCTTGATATGAGTTTTTACTGCAAGCAAGTTAGGGTTTCAAAATAAGTACATAATACTCTGTATTTCTTTTTTCCATCAAAAGCAACAATAATTTCATTAATCTCATACTATGTTATAGAGGCGTTAGACTCAACTGGAAGATATACAGAAATCCCAAAACATAGTGACAAATTGTCATAAAGAAAGAAAAAAGTTAAAAGACTTGTGATAAATTGGGCTTTCTTTAGACCTAGAGACATTGGACTCTTTGACTTTTGGATGCTTTTTTATCTGTTGCACCGGGGGAATTTTGTGTGATGAGTGGGGACAAAATGGGACTCTCCTGTATATGTATAACAAGATTTTTTAATTTTTTCAGTACAAGCTCTAATTTGTGTCGAACTTTGTAGTTGCGGTTGCATGCCTTGAATTACATAGCTCTTAATCTTCAGTAATTGGTAGTTAAGGTTAAGTACTCCTAAATTTTGTACTTCATATTCATACTAATTCTCTTCATCATTGCTTGGCAAATTGGCTGATTTTTTTTGTTTATCTCCGGAATCCAGACTGTTGTTTTTCGGTTTTTCCTAATAGTCCCTTTTATAAATTTTCATGTGGACAACCTTTCATGTTTCATTTTCTCTGTCTTTCTAGGTAAGAGATGGCTACATATTTTAGTAGAAGGTCATTCCAAGAGCTAATCACAAATTTTATTTTGTTTGCAATTAACCAGACAGGCTGTCAATCAGCTCCGAGTTGCTGCTAAGAATAGACTCAATGGTTCTCTCCAGCACAATAAGCAGCAATGAGGCATCTAAATTGAGAAGACTAGTAATGGATTCAAGAATTAGTGTGGTTGAATATTTTTCTGATATCATGGATAAAGGAGATACTGACCTTTTAGCAGAATTGCGGCAATTCTCAAAAACAAGCAAAAAGTAGGGTTCTTACACGTGTTGCAATTTTACTTCCTTTTTTGTTTTTGTTTTTTTTTTTTAATTAAAAAAAGCTGTAAATTACAGGATTCATGTCATCCCATGTGCAAATTGTAGTTCCTTAAAGGCTTAAATATTTCCAAAGAGGAATGAGGAATCAATCCTATTCTTGTTGAGTTGTTGTACAGTTCCCTTGTTTAAGGGTAGTAACATGATTTTAATTTTATTATTATTATTTTTTTAATTTTGCTTTTTCCTAGGAGACAGGTAACTCTAGGATTTTTCCCGATTTATAATCTGGAAGATGTTATTTTTTGTTTTCTTGTTTTTGTTGGGTTTAACAAATTGTTTACTTCATCTCTGTTCAGGACTGGCTATCACATAGTCCACATTTGCACTGAAATGGCACCAGTGGTCTCGATTGGACCTCTGGCACAATATATTACAGGCTTATCTTGTGCGCTGCAAAGGAAAGGAAATCTCGTTGAGGTTATTTTACCAAAGTAATTGAGCGTAATATTTTCTTCTGATTAATCACCTATGAAGTTTTGCATCTCAACTTTAAGAATCTTTACTATTGCTTTTGGATTTCTGCTTGACAAATGATGTTAAGGAAAACGTTACTTTACATTTATAAATAGAAAATGGGGAAGGGTATACTGTATTTGGCTTCTTGATTAGTTAACCAAATTGATTTTTTTGGTGAAGTTTTTCATTTATGTTTTAAGCGATATTTTGTAAGCAGGTATGCTTGTCTAAACCTGGATGAAGTTCAAGGGTTACAGGAAACTGGAGCAGAGTTTTATTCATACTTCAATGGTCAATTGCATGGGAACAGAGTCTGGACTGGGTGAGTATGCGACTGTATTTGGTATTTTGAGCTATATTATGGCGAGTCCCCTCTGAACTGGGAATGGTTGGCTGATAATAACTTAAGAAACATGTATCTTAAAGAAAAGGTCAAAGGCATTATGGTCAAACGGCATAGCTGTGGCCCTCCCAAGTGAGAGGTCACAGGTTCGATCTCCAGTGGGGGCTCGTTGTGCTTCAGTAGGTTGAGAAAGTATGTATGAACAGATACTACATCTGTAACAGAGTCAACAGTATCAAAAAACAAAAGAAGAGGATTTAGTTCAGCGAATATGCCTTGTATTATTTCTATCCATTTGTATTCCTATGCTCACTCTCCCTCACAGTAACTAACTTTCATTGTTTGATGTACAGGGTTGTCTATGGAATTGGAGTTATTCTTATACAGCCTGTCGACCATTCCTCATTTTTCAGCCATGAACGAGTATACGGATACAACAATGATTTTGAACGGTTTATGAAATTTTCCTTTTAGACTACACAAGCACATGTTTATTTTTGCTCAAATCATCTCTTCTGCCCGTACTGAACAAAAACTTGAAAACTCTGTTGTCACAAAATTTATTGTTAGTGGTATGCTTTTAGGCTTGAGAACTTCGCATTCACATTAGTTTCGTAAGATTTATCTAGATTTATGTTTGATTATGAGAAGCATTTTCTGCCATGAAGTGTCACTGAAACCTGAAAATTCAGTTATAATCAACTTCACTTTTTTATTTCAGATATTTCAAAAATTGTTTGCTAAAATCATGTTGTTGCTGACAGATTTGCCTATTTTTCTCGTGCTTCATTGGACTATATAGCTAAATCAGGAAAGCAGCCTGATGTGCTTCATATACACAATTGGGAAACTTCTATTGTTGGGCCTTTGTTTTGGGATGTTTTTGTCAATCAGGTTTGCCTATAATATTTCTGTTGGCAATTGAATTTCTTTTTCTTTGGAGTCATTTCTAAATGTTGAATTGCAACTTTTAAGTTTATTATATGCTAGATGTTTCAAATTTATGCACAGTTGCTTTGCATTATCTTTGGTACCAACTTTACAAAACTTAGACCTTGTCCAGTGTGGTCAAATACTACTACTCTTCTTGATTGAATATGCAGGGACTTGGAGGTACTAGGATTCTGTTGACTTGCCAAAGCTTTGATTCCCAGGCATCATTTCTAATTCTTATATTTTCCTGTTCAGTTGCTTAGATCCTTCCAAGTCATACCATATATTACAGTGTGTACAGCATCTTGATAACCATATATTACAGTGTATACAGCAACCTGAAAAGTTGGCACTCTGTGGGCTTGATCCTTATAGGCTGCATCGTCCTGATCGTCTGCAAGATAACAAGAAGGGTCATCTTGTCAATGTTTTGAAGGTATACATTTCTTTCTAACACTGGGAAGTAGTTTTACTAAGAAGGGTGTGTGATGCTTCCTTTTTCTCTTTCCATGGCATTGTTGATTATGATTTTATTGCTAAAGATACTTGTTTATTATTTTTTTCTTTCTCTTAGAAAGCAAGAAAAATTAAGTTCTCCATAAGCTGTTCTCCTATTTGTCTCATCAGGGTGGAATTGTCTACTCTAATAAAGTCATAGTAATGTCATCCATGTGTTCAAAGGAACAGATAATTCGTGCCATGGATCATGGTTTGGAGCCCACCTTAACCCTTCACAAGTATGTATTGTTCTTATTAATACAGAATTTTGGTCACTACGTCTCTTATAATTTGCCATTCTATCTCCTTGATAGATAGTGATATAGAGCTTATTACTTCATGCACCAAGATATATTGTTAAAGGGTTGGTAAGGTATGGTAAGGAAGATATATGCAACATACTTGTGTTTGAGAGAGGTTTCAAGGACAAACCCATGACCTAATAGTCAATGGGTGAGAATGGCCACTACACCAAACTTGGCCTTCATTCTGTAAGCTTTTCCTATTTGAGGAAAAGGTCTTCCCACCATTATCCTCCACTGCATTGATGTGCATGCTGTATTTTACTTTTTATTCTAACACCCCTCTTTTATTATTTTAATTTGGATGCAGGGACAAGGTGTTCATTGCTCCCTTTGGATTTGACAAATCAACATGGGATCCTTCAGTAGATAAGTTTCTTCCTCAGAATTATAGCCCTGATAATATGAAGGGAAAATCTGTATGTAAAGTCTCCTTGCAAAAGCACCTTGGGTTAGAGGTGCATGTATCTGTTATTCTTGTAAGTTTTTGGCCCAACAAAAACTACTTTCTGGTAAAAGATTGCATGCTTATGTATGGAAATTATTTAGGCAAAATTTGTGTTGACATGAGGGTTTAGGTTGAGCCATTTGATTTGCATGCCAGGCAGCCACCAGCTTTCTATAAACTTGAAGCAAAGTACTCCATGCTCCATATAACCTTTTTAAAAAATGTTCTGCTTTTATGGATATGGAAGCGAGCGCAGAGATTTTTCTTTTCCTCTCTCTCTCTCTCTCTCTCTCTCTCTCTCTCTATTATGTGGTTTCTAGAATTATTCTTTGATCCTGCACCCAAGTTCCTTAGTAGTTGTTTACTTCTGTGGTTGTGTGTGTTGAGACTTGAGAGAGAGTGGTATGTGAGGGAGGAGTTTATTTCATTATGTTACTTTTTGGCTGTTGTTTAATGGACAAATCTGAGAAACTGTTTAAGGCAGTGTAAATGAAAAATCATTGTTTTCTCTGTATCTTACGCTAGTTGGTATGGTTCTTCAAAGCACTATCAGCCCTTAGTTCCTTACTGCACCAAAAATTGATATTGTATTCTCTCTTAATTTAGACTTCTCAAAAATATTAGAATTTGTCATCATTGAAATGATGTTTTTCAGGTAGGGTGCATTTTATCAGACATTTCAGATATTGAGGCAGAGAACCTCAAGACTCTTGTTTGGATGGCTTTAAGGAGGGGTCTCCAGGTTGCTGTTTCATGATCCTACAGTTAACATTTTGATAAAATACTAGTTTAGCTTGATGGTTCTATCAATGGATTTTGATATGGTTAAAGTGATCATTCAATTAGCCTCTGCTATCTGTAAATTTATGGCTGTTTCCTCTATCAACCTGAATTTTTATGGCTATTTGCAGTTTGTCTTCATGGGATCCAACTCAAATATGGCAATAAGTAGGTTATTGGAATATTTTCAGGAAGAACTCAAGGTAGTCTGGTTCCTGCTTACAACCTTTTAATTGATCTTGGATTGTGAGTTTAGTTCTGTTTTCAATTATAAACTCTATCATAACATAATTTAGTTAATTAATATTATCTGACCTTGTAGCTCACCTTTTTCCAAGTTTATCATAAAGTTTATTTGTTTCGATTTTTGAGAGGAAAGAAAATACTGTAGAAAATATTATATTATCATTTCTTGTTTTGGGTAAAGAAAATGAGTGAAGAATGGAGGAGAAAATAATCCTCACTCTCATCAAATGTTCTCCCTGCAACATGGAAAGAAAATGTGGAGAATTTTTTTTCCCTCTATCTCAACACATAATACATTGAATCTAGCAAGTTCCTCACTTCCGTTACGTGCCTCACATTTATTTTATTGCTCCCTTCCATCTTTCCCATTTTCTTTCCAACTTTCTACCCATCCATCCAAACACAGCATAAATCTTCTGTCAAAGTTAGAACAGTTGCAACACGATATCTTCACTTATGGAGTGCTGATGTGCTAATGAAACTTCAAAAACGATATAGTTATAAAGGCACCTTTATAATGGAATTTTTTATAAAATCTTAAATTGTTAATCTTTTCATAATGATGAAATAACTCAGAGCCTGTTATAAGTAAACTGTAAGGTATGCAAATTGTTGTCAGCCTTTTGAAACCCTGTTTAATATTTCTTGCTGCAGGATGAAAACATTAGATTCCTCAATAAATATGATGAATATTTAGAGCATTTGGTGCTAGCAGGGTCAGATATTATGTTGTGCCAATCTTTTGACGACTTAGTGCTGCAGGTACCGGTAAGTGGTTACCAGAGGAAACTGATCACTTTATGAGACTCTGTATATGATAGGGCTACATGAATATCCCTTGCCCCAAAAGGTTGAATCCCCAACCCCAAGGGCCTCAACACCCTAACCCGACAGAGTATTTGGGAAGATGTAAATCACGGTGATTCAATGGCTCAGCAAATAGGGCCAAATGCCGGTGCACAAGGGATCTGCCCACTTTGGGCATAATCCCCACACTGCTGCTGCCGAGTTTTAAACCTTGGTCTCTTGCCCCAAATACTGCCTACTGAACCAATGAGCTAAGCCCATGCTGGCACACATGAAAATCCCTGTTATTAGGTTTCAGTAGGTGATCCACTGCTGGTAAACTTAGATTTATTTAATGTTTCAACTTATGTTATGCCAAACCTGTGTATATATGATTCCATTATACAACTGATACGCCGAGAGCAGAAATATGCATACTATGCATCGAGTATAATTCTTCCTTCTGTTATCTACCTTCAAATGAGGGAGTTGCTAGTTATCAACTTCAATAATCTTTCTATTTGTTTCTGGAGTCATTCTCCTTTTGCGTTGTACTATAACCACAGTAGAAGCTGCCTATACCTTGTGTAGCACTTTAAAGGCGTCTAGACCAGTCCCCCATTTTCCGGTTTAGTCTGCTAGTTGTACTTTTTAAAAGTGCTTCATTTGTAAAGCTATTAAGTTAGTACCATGTTGATAGACGTTCAAGTGCTATTACCTATTTACCCATTAATTATATGCAGCTCAAGGCTATGAAGTATGGATCTGCTCCTGTTGCAGTAAATTTTGCTGACAGCAAATTCAGGTTAGTTTTGTAACTTTGTTCGACTTGTTTAATGAACTTAGTTACTTTTATATATCCCCATTTAGAGATTCTGTAACTTATTTTCTAGTATGAAAGTTCATTTCCTTGCGCTCAACAGGCAATTTATGGATCACGATTTTGAGAATACTGAATTCTTGCGGTACATCAACACTACCTATGCAAACTTGTCGTTGAGCCAAGCTATTGATGAACTAGTAAGTATTTGCCAAAAAAGTATTCCCTCTTGCTTTTCACTACCAATCAGACTTATAATTCTTAGTTCTTGTGTGCGACATCACAGAAGAACCATCCATTACAATGGAACAAGAGGATTATGGATGCCATGTCAAAGGACTTTTCCTGGGACGCGGAGTGCTGCGACTTGCATATTTCAGCATATGATTCGGTAATGAACTTGTGAACAGGATTTCTGAAATTAAATTAAATTAATTATTTATCAAGCCTTGAGTTGAGATCGCTGTGTGTATGTCAGTATGTGTGAAGCAGTCATGTGATTGCAATATATGAAGTAGACAGAAAGGTACATGCATGCCCCCAAAAGGGCGAAAAAAATCGAATTGGAGTGATGTACAGTAGGGCTATAATAGCAGGTGCAGTAGCTACTAGTTTATTTAGTGTTTTGGTTCCGAGATTGGGTTTGTTCCATCAAACACATTCATAGGGAATTGAATTTATAGGCGGAGTGAATGCATCTTGCCAAGTTTCCATTTATTTGACACTCTCAAAATGCATCTTGTCAAGTTTGGCGTCTTAGGTCGACTGTTATGCAAGTTTAAATAATTATTATTGTTGTTTTGCTACTAGCTATAGTTTCTTATATAGTGTGATGAAACTTTTGTTACCATTCCAGTAGAACAGAACAGATATTATCTTGTAAAGAATTAGTCTTTCAAAAAAAAATTATAGTGTTTCAAAAAAATATTAGGGGTCGTTTGTTTTTCCATTTTCAATTTTTCATTTCTCCAGTTTTCCATTTCTCCTTCTCCATTCCTCCAGTTTTCCATTTTTTCTTCTCCATCTCTCCAATTTTTTCATTTCTTTAGTTTTAGTACATAACTTGATTATAAAACAAAATACTCAAAACTTCATTAAATACAATCATCCCATATAACATTTGTACATTTATACAACAAAGATAATAATAATAATAATAATAATAATAATAATAATAATATTATTATTATTATTATTATTATTATTAACAATGATAATAATAATAATAAAGATAATAATAATAACAATAATAACAACAATAATAAATATAATAATAATAATAATAATAATAATATTAACAATAATAATAATAATAATAATAATAATAATAATAATAATAATAATAATAATAATAAAGATAATAACAACAACAATAATAAAGATGATAAAGATAAAGATAATAATATTAATATTAATATTAATATTAGTAATAAGAGGAAGAAGAGGGGGGTCTGTGCATGCGCAAGAAGAAGAAGAAAAGAAATCAGCTTGGCCTAACAGGATTCGAACCTAGGACCTCTGGGTCAGTATGCGCAAGAAGAAGGAGAAAAGGCATGCGCAAGAAGAAGGAGAAAAGGCATGCGCAAGAAGAAGGAGAAAAGGCATGCGCAAGAAGAAGGAGAAAAGGAATCAGCTTGCCCTAAGAGGATTCGAACCTAGGACCTCTGGGTCAGTGGAGTACTGTTCACACGCGTTTTTTCCATTTGGAAGAATGGAGAAGTCCATTTTGACTCTCTCCAAATTTTTATAGAAATGGAAGAATGGAGATGAAAAATTATTTTAGAGGATTGGTTTTAGTAAACAAGTTTTCCATTTTTCATTTTTCCACTTCTCCATTTCACCATTTTTTTGGAAAATCTTCCATTTTTCCAAGTTACTAAACGGCCCCTTATAGTTTCTTATGGAGTAACAAGAGTTTGACTATAACAATTGGTATCAGAAAGCATTGTGATAACATTCATCACTATTCATAGGGAAGTGAATTTATATGTTGATAACATTCATCACTACTCGTTAATGGCCGCCAGAGAAGGGACCAAAGGATAAAAAGGGAAAGTTGGAACAAATCGAGGGATGGAAACCCTAATATAAGTCTCAAGGAGACAAGAAACCCTAGCTTTAGCTTTCCACCATAACAAGAGAGACCAGCCATACCCAGTCGAACTCATATATGAGTAAAGTTAATACAAATTAATAGTACAATATTGCACATAATTATAATATTCAAGGTTATTACTTTGATATATAAAATCAAGACCATGTAATATTTGAAATAAATTGCTAGATGCAAGGACACTGGAGGAACAAGTAAGCTTTCAAGCAAACCACCAAGAAATCTTATATGTTGCTACAATAATAGATGTGCTCAACTCATATGAAAATGGAAGCACAAAAGGTTAGGTTTTACATTTTTACTCTCATAATGGATGCTTCACAAACAAATTTTTTAAAGAATTATCAAATTTGAAACAAAATTGATAGTTCGTCAATTAATTATGATCAGGTTTAAAGTCAAGAATAAAAATTGAAAAACGTCAACAATCAATGACCATGCATTTATGGAATTAACTCATAAATTATACTCCGTATGTAATTTTCATTTTAATTTGTATGTGATCGATCGAGTTGGATAAGAACTTAACTTCAATCATTTTATTATTTTTTTTTGAAAACAATCATTTTATTATTATTATTATTATTATTATTATTATTATTATTATTATTATTATTATTATTATATAAAGTATACCATTGTGCTAGTAATTAAATATTTTCAATTTTTAGGATTTCAATATATGCACATGTACATCAATATAGATGAAATTAAATTATGGATCCTCGTTGGTCAAATCCACTAAAATAATAGTTGAAAACTATACTAATAATAACTGAGATGATTGAGTAAATTTTGGGGTTTCCCATGATAATTATTAATGATTTTTTCTAGATAATTTTTTTAAATTGCAATACATGTTTNCAAGAAGAAGGAGAAAAGGAATCAGCTTGCCCTAAGAGGATTCGAACCTAGGACCTCTGGGTCAGTGGAGTACTGTTCACACGCGTTTTTTCCATTTGGAAGAATGGAGAAGTCCATTTTGACTCTCTCCAAATTTTTATAGAAATGGAAGAATGGAGATGAAAAATTATTTTAGAGGATTGGTTTTAGTAAACAAGTTTTCCATTTTTCATTTTTCCACTTCTCCATTTCACCATTTTTTTGGAAAATCTTCCATTTTTCCAAGTTACTAAACGGCCCCTTATAGTTTCTTATGGAGTAACAAGAGTTTGACTATAACAATTGGTATCAGAAAGCATTGTGATAACATTCATCACTATTCATAGGGAAGTGAATTTATATGTTGATAACATTCATCACTACTCGTTAATGGCCGCCAGAGAAGGGACCAAAGGATAAAAAGGGAAAGTTGGAACAAATCGAGGGATGGAAACCCTAATATAAGTCTCAAGGAGACAAGAAACCCTAGCTTTAGCTTTCCACCATAACAAGAGAGACCAGCCATACCCAGTCGAACTCATATATGAGTAAAGTTAATACAAATTAATAGTACAATATTGCACATAATTATAATATTCAAGGTTATTACTTTGATATATAAAATCAAGACCATGTAATATTTGAAATAAATTGCTAGATGCAAGGACACTGGAGGAACAAGTAAGCTTTCAAGCAAACCACCAAGAAATCTTATATGTTGCTACAATAATAGATGTGCTCAACTCATATGAAAATGGAAGCACAAAAGGTTAGGTTTTACATTTTTACTCTCATAATGGATGCTTCACAAACAAATTTTTTAAAGAATTATCAAATTTGAAACAAAATTGATAGTTCGTCAATTAATTATGATCAGGTTTAAAGTCAAGAATAAAAATTGAAAAACGTCAACAATCAATGACCATGCATTTATGGAATTAACTCATAAATTATACTCCGTATGTAATTTTCATTTTAATTTGTATGTGATCGATCGAGTTGGATAAGAACTTAACTTCAATCATTTTATTATTTTTTTTTGAAAACAATCATTTTATTATTATTATTATTATTATTATTATTATTATTATTATTATTATTATTATTATTATATAAAGTATACCATTGTGCTAGTAATTAAATATTTTCAATTTTTAGGATTTCAATATATGCACATGTACATCAATATAGATGAAATTAAATTATGGATCCTCGTTGGTCAAATCCACTAAAATAATAGTTGAAAACTATACTAATAATAACTGAGATGATTGAGTAAATTTTGGGGTTTCCCATGATAATTATTAATGATTTTTTCTAGATAATTTTTTTAAATTGCAATACATGTTTTGTTAGACAAAGAAAGAGTATAGTTGAATCAAGTGGTAAATAAATTAAAGTATCTCCCCTATGCACTGTTTTCACGTTGCATGTGCTGATGTGCAACCATCTCCAGTAATTTAGTTGTCCCTCTCACCCTTGAGGAGCCAACGTCTACCGCGACACACTTGATACGGTTCATATTGGTCCTGTTTGGTAAATGGCTGTTGGCTGATTGAGTTGGTTGTTTGGGTTAGAAGGTATGATTTGTATGATTTGTTAATAACATTAGCTGATTGTAAAAAGTTGGCTGATTGAGTTGGCTGTTAGCTGATAGCTGTTTGGTATAATTTTTTTCTCAAAAAGCTAATTGAAAATGCTACTTTGAGTAGCCTTTTGAACTTTAGTATTTTAGAGTTACAAAAAGCTTATTAACCAAACAACTAATAGTGATCAAATAAGCCAAAATTGACTGATAGGCTGATTATTTACCAAACAGAGCCATTCTGAATCTTATTAATTACCGAGTAACTCTTTTTTAACTTGCCTCTTCCGCTGCTAAGCACCTTGTGCTCAGATGGCATGCAGTGATTTTTCCATATGTGGAATCATGAGATTGCACTTTAGTGGAGGTGGTGTGCTTTAACATGTTGAAAAAGTATAGATGAATAGATACTACAATATTAATTAACATGTTGAGAAAGTATAGATGAATAGATACTACAATATTAATTAACATGTTGGGTGTTATCATGTTAGCATTAGATTTTTTTTTTTTTTTTATAATCTCGAATATATCATTGCTATATACAAACATTAAAAAACAAAAAATAAAATAAAATAATCGAGAGTTTAATAAATTACTTTTAAATTAAAAAACCAATAAACCATATGCCAAAAAATTTCAATTTGCAACAATAATATTCAATATACAAAACAATACGTATATATAAAAAGATCATCAAAGTCATCAAATTACCCAAAAATTAAAATTAGGATCCAATGAGAACACGTCTCTAGGAGAAAACTAAGAACCAATCTCAATTAAACATCTGTAAAAATCTGACGGATCGAATCAAATAAAAACATCTGTAATTATCGCCAACTTAAAAAAAATATGGTAGCATTATTGTAATTATTGTCAATTTTACTGGGCAACTTTTAACACTATATTGTGCACTTTTTAACAACATAATATGCATTTATGGATAAATTTTAAAAATATCAACGAAAAAACTAAATTTGAAATCTAAATCATAAACGTTAAATTCTAAGCCGTAAAAAATGAACCCCTAAACCAAATAAAACCACAAAGCTAAATCATAAACTCTAAAATCTAAACCCTAAGTATAGTACTTTTGCATTTTGTAAAGTGCAATTTTAAAAACATATATAATGTGCATTTCTGGAAAATCATGAGAAGTGCACACGTATTGCATCGCTATGTAATTAATCATATTGCAAATTAGATTACATAAAACTTTAACTATGTACTTGTATGTAATTTTTTTTGACAAACAATGTGTACTGGTGGAAGATACAAATTTCTTATATTTATAAGAGACTTTTAACCTGACGTAAAAAATGATATATACGTAATTGAATAAAATTTGTTAGATTCTCAGTCACCTGAAAAAAAAAAATCATATCTCCAGCCTCTAGGTGGGATTTACTTTCTTTGATATCATGGAATGTGATTCCCATTGAACAGAACATTCCTAAGTCAAAGATTTCACCAAACGTAAGTGATGAATTTAATTATCCCGGGTGGCCCGAATTAACAAAACTCGATAATTAAAGGAATAAATAATAGTTAACGAGACAAAGTAGTGGATGCAAAAGACAAGGAATGTTGTATTAATTTAATATACTAAAGATGACCTCCGTAACCACATTATATTGAATTAATACAATATCTTGAGAGACCTTCGTAACCGCCCGGGCTAAGGTCGTGGCCTTGGTCGTGCGGGGCGCCCAAGACCAAGGCTGAGGCCGGCCTTGGTCGTGCTGGGTGTCCAAGGCCAAGGCTGAGGCCAGCCTTGGTTGCGCAGAGCACCCAAAGCCGAGGCAGCGATTAGCCTTGGTCACGTGGAGCACCCAAGGTTGAGGCCGAAGCCGCAGTTGACCTTAATCGCGCAGAGTGCCCAAGGTTGAGGCTGGCCTTGGTCCACACAAATAGAATGGGCGATTACGATTGACCGAGCTGCTCGAGTTGAGGTTGTGGCCTTGGTTACGCGGGGCGTCCAATACCGAGGTCGAGGTCGACCTTGGTTGTGTTGAGCGTCCAATGCCAAGGTCGAGGTCAGTCTTGAATGCACGGAGCACCCAAGGTCAAGGCCGTGGCTAGCCTTGGTCACACAAAGCAACCAAGGCTGAGGCCGAGGCCGCGGCTGGCCTTTGTCGCGCAGAGTGCCCAAGGTTGAGGTCGTCCTTGGTCCATGCAAATAGAGTGGGCGATTACGATTGACCGAGCTGCCTGAGTCGAGGCTATGGCCTTGGTTGCGTGGGGCGCCCAATACTGAGGTCGAGGTTGGCCTTGGTCGTGTTGGGTGTCCAATGCCAAGGCCGAAGCTGGTTTTGGTTGCACGGAGCACCCAAGGTCAAGGTCGTGGCTGGCCTTGGTCAAATGGAGCACCCAAGGCTGAGGCCGTAGCTAGCCTTAGTCGCGCAGAGTGCGGGCCTAAGACCGAGGCCGTCCTTGGTCTCGCAGACTGCCCAAGACCGAGGCCGAGGTAGTTACGGGTTTGACCCAGGTTGCTCTTGTCCTCATCCTTGGGTCCGTTCACCCCGGATCCTATTTCTACTATATACATCAGTAGTCCCCCACGCTCTGAGTTGCGAGTCATCGTCAACGAAAGAGAGAAGTTTCCTGAGTTGCAACCTATGTCAACCTTACTCAGATGTATTTTCTTGGACTTGAATAGTATTTCTTTTCCTTCATTTGATCGATTGTTCCCCTCATCTATCTCTTCTTGGGTCTTCCTCTTTGTTCACGTCCATCGCATATTTTGCCCCCCCCCCTCGCCCCCTAGCGGTTGGCTTGAGTGCCTTGCTACCTTGCTATTGCCGCCCTTTGAGAGTTGGCTCGCATGTTGTGTTCTTGTTCTCCCTTTGTGACCAACCTCGGGGTCGATCTTGGGCCCCCTATGAAGTCGGCTGGGTGTTTGACTTGGCTTAAGGCCTCGTTGAGGTCGATTAGTTCTCAAGCACGGGGCTTTGGTCAATCATTTCCCTCCTCGACCCTTGGCTCCTCATTTTTCTTCAAGTGACCCCTTCGAAATTGTGCTTAGGCCCCTAATGAGGTCGGGTGGGCGCCCAGCGCGGCCTAGGGTGTCGCTAAGGCCAATTGGCTTTGAAATTTCTTCGTGGATCTTGAATGCAAGAGTTTAAAGGTTTAGAAATTATTTAACGTTTTTATAGTTATTAGTCCAGATTAGATAATATTAAAAGACAAACAAATATAAAAACAAAAGTAAAAGAAATGAACCCGGACACAAGAAATGATCACGCAGTTCGGAGCTAAAACTCCTACGTCTGCGGGGCTACTCAGCTTTCACCCAATCCACTAGATGATCACCAATGTTACAACAGTTGGAATATATACCCAAACATACAATGGTCCTAAACCAACACAACCTTCAACATCTACACTTGAATTGACAAAACTGCAAGCCGGGAAATCTTCAATTCATCACCACGACTCAGCATCAACGTCAGTCTCAAAGACAGTAGCAAAACGCCATTAATTCTCCAAATTAATCCACTTGAAATTTACGTGTGAAGCTCTGAACATTTAATGTGTGAAGAGATGGGATTTAGAGCTTCAAGTGCCTTCATATTTATAGCTTAGAAAACTCCTTAACAAACCTCACAAATATAGAGCTGAAAAGTCTTGATTAAATGAGAGCCATAATCCCTTAAAAAGCTGTTAGCCACATAAAATAAATATGTTGACTAATTCCTTGTTGGAAGCTTGTTGTCTGAGACAGCATCCGCTGACATAGCCTCCCTTTCAGCACTGGCGGACAAACTGACTGACGGTCCAAAAATAAATAAAAACTAGATATAGGCTAAGTGTATTTTTGACAAATAATATAGCCAATAACAAAGGACCGTGTATCATTTGTACACTTACAGGCTCCCAAGTATATGGCGTTGCATTCCCCCTTCTTGTTTTGCATGTGCTTGTCTTGTTCACCTAGCAATTGGGCTTGTGCATTTTGGGCTTAGTTTTCTGTCTTTTCAGTCGAGCCCCCATCTTGATTGTCTTGGTGGCCAACCTCTACTACCAGCCGCATGATCAGTCTTGAGCCTTGATATGGTGGGTTGTCACTCGGTCCAGTCTTGTAGCTCAATGACACCTTTGTGACTCTTCCAAATGGGAAGTCAGGACTCTTTGTGCTTCAATATCATGAGTAGTACTCAAAAAAAAAAAACATAGGTTAAGATATCTTCAGTGGTAATTAGTGAATTTTTGTTATGAAAGATCTAAGGATCAAATCTTGCTAACTACACCCTTTAATTTTAATTTTTTGCCCCAACTAAACACAATTCCTAGCTCTGCCCATACCCCGTGCATACCTTCAGCCGTTCCTAGTGCATACCTTTGGATAGTAACTGCGAATTTTTCTCGTTACTAAAAAGAATTACATTATATAACACGTTCTTATGAAATAATACTATGTATTAGTTAAAATTAAAACTCGTAATAGCACAAATGCAAACTTTCGATCACATAAAAAAAATTAAAACTTAAAGACTACAATTAATTGATATAGGGTATTAGGGTTTTTGTTTTTTAAAACATTCTAAAGAGTTTTTTCTCAAAATGGTCCCCTGACTATTGCTCATTCTCAATTTTTTCATTTTGACTTTCAATTGTACCAAATGTGGTCCATTGACTTAAAAAAAACCCATCCAATTCAGTCCCCTATTAGGTATTATGTTTACTCAATGTTAAAATTGAGGGCATTTTGTTCTGTTCACTTATTTTGTGCCTAATACATTTAGTAATAGTCGAGAGATCATTTTGGGTAAAAAACTATTTTATTTATTTCATTTTTGTTTTTAGACTCTATCAAATTAGAATTTCTGTAGAGTTGTTTTCTCACAAAAAATATGGACCATTTTGGGAAAAAACTTTTTTATTTATTTTATTTTTGTTTATTTTCAATTTTGTTTTTAGAGTTTACCAAATTAGAATTTTTGTATATTTTTTTCTCACAAATATAAATAGTTAAAACCCTACTCTCCAACCCCAAAATTTTTAACTATTCTTCTATCTTTATCAAGTTTTACAATACGTTTTGTAACTTTCATAAATACTCATATACTTTTTATTTTTATCGTTTTATGTTCATATATATATATATATATATATATATATATATATATATATATATATATATATATATATATATCATAT
>NC_044918.1:6717972-6724142 GCF_003576645.1 Ipomoea triloba
TTATATATATATATATATATATATATATATATATATATATATATATATATATATATATATAAAATCATACTAAAAGTTCAATAGACAATCAATCACTATATATCACAATAAATATTATTCTTATCATTGAAAATAACTTTTTTTTTTGTTTTACATATATACAATGGTAAAAAAAGTTTCGCTTTCAAATTTAAATTTATTAACATTCATATATAAAATACAAACAAACTTCAAAATGATAAGAACTTGTAATTGTGGTAAATGATGAGACTTTAGGTTTATGATTATCTGTTTTGTGCTAATTATTTTAGCATTTGGTTTGTTTTATTTCTACTTTAACACATTTGAAATTGGTAGCCATAGTTGTAGACTCCCTTTAGCATGATGTACTACTTGGTACTAACTTTGGAAACTAATAACCTTGCGGGTTAAGTTAAACTAACTTTTCAAAAATACTTTCCAACATTTTGCCACTGATCGAGAAGTGAAGCGCACTTCACGGTTCTAAGAAGTGCCAGAAGCACCTCTTTGACCGAGAAGTCGCCCCTCAACGGTATGACCGAGAAGTAAACTTACCTTCTGATCACAGGCGAGAGTTTACTTTTCGGCTCAACCGAGAAGTTTACTGGAAAAGCTTACATTCCGATCCAACATTTTCCCTACATTTTGCACTCTTTGGGTGTCAAAACTTAAAAAATAATAATAATGTTATTTGGAATTATAAAAATAATATTTATTGTGATACATAGTGATTGATTGTCTATTGAGTGTTAGTATGATATTTTTAGATATATATGAACATAAAAAGATAAAAAATAAAAAGTATATGAGTATTTATGAAAGTTTCGAAAAGTATTGTAAAACTTGATAGGATAGAGGAAAAGTTTGTATGTTTAGACAAAGGGAAACAATCTTTAGAGAAAATTGAAAATTTTGGGGTTCGAGTGTGGGGTTTTAACTATTTATATTTGTGAGAAAAAATCTACAGAAATTCTAATTTGATAGAGTCTAACAACAAAGGAAATAAAAAAAATAAATAAAAGAGTTTTTTTCTTTTTCCAAAATGGTCCCTATTTTTTCTGAGAAAAAAATCTAGAGAAATTATAATTTGATAGAGTAAAAATAAAATGAAATAAATAAAATAATTTTTTCTAAAATGGTCCCTCGACTATTGTTGAGTGTATTAGGCATAAAATAGATGAATGGACCAAAATGCCCTCCATTTTAACGTTGAATAAACGGAATACCTAACGGAGGATTGAATTGGGTGAGTTTTTGAAAGTTGATGGACCACATTTGATGCAATTGAAAGTCAAAATACAAAATTAAAAATTAGCAATAGTCGAGGGACCATTTTGTGAAAAAAAATAAAATTCATTCTAAATTTTATTATAGCAAATATTTATTGTGAAGTATTTTAATAAGGAAAAATAAAATTTAGACGAGACATATTGACTACAAGATTCTACATAGATGTATGGACCTGTCTAATCCAAGGGTTAATAATTAGCCATGAAATCAATATAATTACCCGTAATTAATTATGCTCACGCTTTTTAAATTGGAATTCTAATATTGAATTGGCTCACAATTTTATTTATAAAAACATATTAAATAAATAAAATTTAGTTTATGTAATATTATTTTTGAAGAAATACTTAATAAAACAAAAGATAATAATAACGAGATGACAGGATGCCCGCATTAAGTGATACCTTGTCCAATGTTATAATACAACGTTAATGTTATTTGAAGCATGTGGGAAAATAACTAACGAATATAAATGCTTAAAATCTTGCGCTGAGATCTCAGTGTTCTAAAATAATTATTTATTACTAGTAATTAGTCTATGCTCTAATTAGTAATATAATTGCACAAAGTTCAAGGATCAAATTTTACCCGTGACAATGCAAGAGTAATATGCGCACTAAGCAAGTGAGAGTAATATGCGACAGTTGAGTCACCATAATTGATTAATTTATTTTAAAATATTTTTTGGTGCGCCAAAATGTACTTGATCAAGTGATGAGTAAAACATGATTATCATACTTGAAGGTTACAAGTCAGGTTCTTGCAAACAACTACTTGGTATTGAAGAAAAATGATTTAGAGTTAGTTTTTTTTTTAGTAATGACAATTCATAAACAACATATGACAATGCAGTGACATATAAAAGTACCTTATTTTGAGAGAAAAAAAAAGAAGAAAAAGCTCTTTGAAAAATAAACTCCTTTTCCAATAAATAAACATTATATACAACATTGCATTGTAGATGTAGTCGATTTTGCTTTTGATGCAATTAGGAATCTTCTTCAACGTGAATGGTGTTGCTTGATTAGTCATATTTAAATGGAGGTAAATATGAGTATAATTCATTGCGGCGTTCCCTTCCAGCAATAGTTATACCATTAACCTGAGTTCATCTTGTAAAGTGGATCTATATTCAAAATACACAATTTACATATTGAGTGTTCAAAATTTACATACTAAATGTTCACAATTTGATGAAGTCGATTTTGCTTTTGATGCAATTAGGAATCTTCTTCAACGTAACGTGAATGGTGTTGCTTGATTAGTAATATTTAAATGGAGGTAAATATGAGTATAATTCATTGCGGCATTCCCTTTCAGCAATAGTTATACCATGGACCCGAGTCCATCTTGTAAAACGGATCTATGTCTAAAATATACAATTTACATACTTAATGTTCACAATTTACCTACTAAATGTTCACAATTTGAATTGTGAACATTTAGTATGTAAATTTTGAACATTCAGTATATTAATTATTATAGGCCTACTAGCTAAATTTGCCTGCTTCACCTCTTGACGAGTCTCTAAATTTCTACCCCAGTCCACTAATTATTAGGCCACTAGCGTCGAGCTAAACCTCTTTTGATAATTCTTGTTAGGAGGAGAATTGATGGGCGACGGGGTATGGAGGACCCAAGTTCAACATCTTACCATCAAAATGTGATACTAATTCTTATTTAAGTATTAGGAAAAGTTTGTACCTTCATTATTAATTATAATTTTTTTTTAAAAAAAATAGTAATAAGCTTTTTATCCTAAGAAATGTGTCTTCACTCACAACGCTTTATTGCCGTATGCGACGGTCAATTGAACAAATTAAAAACCTTTAAAACATAAAAAAGATAAACATACACGTGATCAAAATGAAGCTACCTTTAGAAAAGAGTAAATGTTCATGTGAGCTAGATTATTAGAATCGTAGTCACTCCTAATATTATGGAGAATATATTAATATTACGTACCCACCCCGTGTGCACTGGATCCAACTAAGATAGCGTGTACGTGGAGCACATCATAATGCAACCACATGCACTCTACCCACCATATCCTGCAGCTGAAATTTCCAAGCCTTAATTACTGCATACATAGTAACGGAGTCAAACCATATTAGCAAGAATTGCGTATGAATGGGCGTGATGGGGTAACCAGAGTTAGCTCGTGTGGTTAATTTGGTAATAATAAAATTTTAAATTTAATTTTGATTAGGAGTGATCTATTATTGACTTTCTTGGTTTGAGTCGATCATTTATGAGCAACTTATATTAATTTACCTCATGATTCTTTGCCAACTAGGTCATAGTTCTTAGGGTTTATCACATGCATACTCTCAGATAGTGACTATGAGTTTTCCTCGTCACAAAAAGAGAGAGAGAAAGAATTGTGTGTGATTCATTTGGTAACCACAAAGTTTCGGTTGGACTTTCTGTATAGTAGAAATTACTTATTGGTCTTGTTGGTCTCGAGCATGCTAAAAGTCTACAAGGAGAAGGAGAACGAAGAGGGAAGGTTGAATAGACTTTTAAATGATTTTGGTTTCTTTCAAAAATAGCTCTACGTGAGCTTAAATTTGGAAATCAAAGAAAGAAACAAGTATCCTTGCCGCGGAAGTCTTAAAGCTTGCACTTTACAAAGAGAGAACTGAGTCTCAATTTGTTCAATTTTGTTTAAAACATCAATATGATAAATTCATATATATCAGGCTTTAGTACAAGGGTGATGAGTTTGGACATTTAGGAGATGATCAATTGAGATCCTCATTACAAAAGATCATGAGATTTGCTAGTGTTATGGTGGGTGAAATAGGCAAAATAATAAATATATCTACTCTATCTATCTATTATATTAATAAGAGCCAAAGAGAGTTAGGCCTAAAATGGGTAGAAAAATGGCGGTGGTTCAGATGAATTATTTAATCAAATAGATGATTAAAGATAATTCAGATTAATATTATTAAT
The DNA here is from genome assembly GCF_003576645.1 of Ipomoea triloba. Lineage (NCBI taxonomy): Eukaryota > Viridiplantae > Streptophyta > Magnoliopsida > Solanales > Convolvulaceae > Ipomoea > Ipomoea triloba. The sequence goes on from NC_044918.1 coordinate 6,722,242, forward strand.
AGAGATTACCTAATTTAACCTTATTTTTATGATTATCTGTTAAGTTTTCTGTTAAATATTCTCTTCTCCGTTAACATTCTGTTAACTTTTAACTTACCCATTAATTTCTATAAGAAAGGTCTTAGGTTCGAACCTCATCTCAATCAAATTTGACATAATTAAGTTTTTCACTCTATTTTACTCTTATTAAATTAAATAAATTAATAGCTACAACAAAAAATGATACATATGTATTTCTTTAATACCATGAAAAAAATAAAAAAAGAATAGTTTGAAAGTTGAAACCAATCATATTAACTACTTGGGGGATTTGTTGACAATGAAAGTACTCAAATAACCCATTACCCAGCAAATTGAAGCGATAAATTACCTTTTAATATCTTTGGAATACATAATATTTTAAATTTTCAAATTTTTATTAATTTATTTAATCTTTTTTCTTAAACTAGGGATTTATTTATCCACAATAACTCATTCAACAATAATGGTTGAACCAAATGAATCCCAAGCAGAACACCTAAAGGAAAGTTCATAGCTCCTATATCATAATGTCATTGCATGACATTGTCATCTATGCTACCAACAATATCCGAATTGCAAATAACACACTACCAACAAAAAGGAATAAAAAAAATAGTAAAGATGAAGACAATGACAATGTTACTCAAAAGAGAATTAAGAACACTTAGAAAAATTCAAATTAAAAGTAGTATTTATTTAGACTATCATTTTTAGACCAAATATTTAGACTATCGATTTTACAAGGTTGCAAACATTTATTTTAGTAATAATTATAATGAATTTTCTATATTATCTCGTATTCGTATACTTTGAGTTAGATATTTAAATAAAAAATTCGACATTCAATTACCCATGTATAAACTTCTCCTATATAATCTTGCATTGATATACTCTCAAATATTTATTTAAATATAAACATTGGACATTAACACATTCGCGCAATGCGCGTATAAAACTAGTAGGTTGATAAGTGCTCAAATAACACACTTATCCATTGAATTCTACGTATACTTTTAACATTTATCCTAAATTTTAATGTGTTTCTTTATTTTATTTTTTTTACACATTTTAATCATTTTTATGGACTAACGCATACTATTCATGTTTTTCTTCGCTATAGTGTCATATTTGGATGACTTTTGGAGTAAAGGAAATTGTTAATAAAATAATCCTTGATAAATCTAAAATTGGTACTTTGAGTGACATTAATCATCATATGGACAAAGTGACAAACCAATGCAAAAGTGAAATAAAAGAGTGCAAAGTTTTTCATCCCAAATGATCATTGCTTGGTATTTTGATCATATCTTAATGTATTAACATTCAATTTAGGTGATTCTAGTAGTATTAGAAAACAAACTCACCAAAGGGTGCAGAAGTAGAACAAACGAGTGTGAAGTTTCTCACCCAAAATAACCATTACTTGGTACTTTGATCATTTATCAATGTATAAAGATTCAATTGAGGTGATTCTAGTGATATTAGAAAGCACACTCAAAGGTTTTTTAAGTTGCAAGGTTCAAACCTTTAACTTCTATCAATACTATAAAGTCTAATTCTGATGTTACATATTTCAAAAATAACTTGCAAGCTAGAAATGCATAATCATTTCCTAATTGAGGGGGGTTTGGCGGCTCATTGCTCTTCCTAGAATGATTCTGATGGAAACTGAAAGTCCACAATTCAATCCCCATAGGTGGCTCAATGATAGTGTTAATTATCTAGGGGCAATATGCTACATAAATGTAGAAATTATGTACTTATTAAGGATGGAAATCATCTTTATATATCAAGGATCTTAGTGCACAAGTGTTGGTCCTCGGCAAACAAAAGTCTAGGGGAGGGGAGGGGGGGGGGGGGGGGGAATAGACTTTTGAAAA
>NC_044918.1:6724505-6774740 GCF_003576645.1 Ipomoea triloba
GGGGGGGGGGGGGGGGGGGGGGGGGGGGGGGGGGGGGGGGGGGGGGGGGGGGGGGGGGTTGAATAGACTTTTGAACACTTTTTAAAAACTTTTTGAATGAGCTTGAAATGAGCTAGAATTTTAAAATCAAAGCTTGGAAACTGAGTTTCCTAGCAACGAAAGTCTTTTAGTATGAATGTGTTTGTGTACGTAAGTATGGAGTTAGTTAGCAGTTAATAATAAGCAACGAAAATAAAGAAAGTAGAGACACAAGAATTTTTATAATGCATTGGTTCATAATAACTTTCCTACTTACCCTCAAAAAAAAATAATAACTTTCCTACTCCATTCTTCTCCTTTTAACTCCAAGGAGGTTCCGCTAACTATTGTTATAAATACAAAATGAAAGAAGCCTCAGCTTCTTCCGGATAATCCTTGAGACAAGGGTCACACACAAAGTCGCCTTATCTTTCACTATCTGATCAAAGCTAGTCAAGGGTTATCCACTAAGTCGCCTTGCTAGGATGATCAAACCACTTATACCAATGAAGATGGTTGTTGTTGTTGAGTGCTGGACTTTTAGAAATCAAACTGATTTCTTTAAGCTTAGAAACCTGGATTTGCAGATGAGCAGTGAGTACTTGATCACATGAGAGCTTTTTTACTTTTTCAATCAATTAGCAAGACAATTTTCTTCTAAGCTTGGTGTCCTCCTTTTAAATAGAGAGGGGGGTGGGGGGAGGGTGAAGGCCAATTTGAATTTTGTAGTCATCCAAAACATATCACAATCCCCTAAAATCCGCTGCCATATCCCTTAACTTGTACAACTAATTATCTATAATACCCATTTCCCTATATAAGCATATAAACACATACTCTAAAGTAAAAACAAGTTACTCCTGCTTATCACCAATTTGTTTGATGTGTACACTTATAGGTATCAGACAAGTTCTATTCTTACAACGGCTATTTTTGTTATTCCTTGATTGAACTCCTTCCAAAGTTGATCTTCCTTAAAAGGGTTCTTCAATAAAGCTCCTATGAACTTGGAAGAACAACATTGAATGCCTTTTGTTTTCCATGATGATCACGCTTGAAATCCTTTCCTTATGATCCCCTTAGCTTCCTTCCGATCTAACTCCTGGTTGTCTCCTTCCGAAACCATTCCTCCCGGTTGCTTCCTTCTAAAGCCCTTTCTTCAGGTTGCTTGTTTATGAGATTGCTTCCTTTTGGTCAACTAGATTGCGAAGCCTATCTAAAATTACAATGAATAATGAGGGGTCTAAATCTCTTTCTATATTATCAAAATCTATTACAAATATTGCTAACAATAAAGTTTTTTTAGAGTTCAAAGTTTAGAAGCTCTAGTCAGATCAGGTTTAGACACGCTAAGAGTATAAGAGGATCCCAAAAGTCCCTCTTAGCAAGGCTAATGGGAAGGCTAAAGAGACATGTGCTACCCACTTGTCTAAACAGAGTAGTTGGTTTTCTGATCTTGCATATTAGGAAGAGTGTTGTGGGTAGGACTGTGCGTCGGTCGGATACGGACAGATCGAATTTCCAATTTGTCCATTCGACCGAACTTCGTATTTTGTTTTGATCACCCAATCTTTCATTTTTGGACACATTAACCTATCAGATATTTTAATCTCGGATTACGGATTTTGAATTTCGGATTTCGATTTTAATTTGTTCGGATATAAATAAACTAATACTAAAACAATTTTTATACAAACAAATTCGAAAAAGTCACTAAAAATAAAAAATGAAACAATATAGTGAGAATACTACATAACTACTTGTTTACAAAATACAAACACAACAAAAACTAATAAGGGTAGGCTAAGTTATAACTTCTAAGAATCTAAGTTAAACTTCTAACTTCTAAGTAAACAAAATAATGTACAACTTTGAACTTAGAAGTTACAATTTAGTTTAACTTACAAAATTGTAATTTCTATGTCCAACAAAATAAGAATTAAGAAGTTACAACTGACAACTTACAGAATACAAATTACAATCATAGCAATTAGCAATACTAACTGTCTAATTATACAAAAATGTAAATATACAAATCAACATTCAGTAATCAGCTTGCTCAGCTATCAGTCTACTCTATTCTTCTTCCTGTAATATCAAAACTTAAAACAATATTAGGCCACATTAAGTGATTAACTAAGTAAATACTAAACAACTAACTAACAAATATTAGGTTGTGGCCATAAGGCTAATAGGCTCATATTGCTTTTTTTTCAGATCAAGTAAGGATGGGGGCAAATTGCTCACAATGTGTTATACAAGCACATGATTAATATGCCAACTCCATTCCATTTATTCTGACAAAGGTGGAAGCATCATTATAACCAACAAAATAATGCATTAAAAGTAAGTTTTTTCTTACCAGAATTCCATAAATGGGACGAAGTATGGGACATCAGTTAGGCTCAACTCAACTAAGGGCAGCAACATTTCAACAATAGAAACTCAAAAAGTTGCCTAGCCACTTAGAGGTTAGAAACCTCAACAACAGACCCAATAGGCAACAACAAACAACAATACAAGTATACAACATAACAGAGTTTTAACATATACATAATTGAAAGCAATCAAATAAATACATTACAGGTATTGATGCCAACATTGATGGAATACTAGATACAGCTCTAGTGGGCAACTCTGCAAAACAAAATAAGAACAAGATTAAACAAATATAAATAAGAAAATAAAGAATAAAAAACTAGTAAAAAAGGTAATAAAGAATTACCTTTCTCTAATCTTTCAACCTCATCTAAGTTCTCCTCAATTGTCATTGGCTGATTTGGTAACCTCAACCAATCTTGTGTACAAAGTAGGGCTTCCACTATTTTAGGAGTCAAGGAACTCCTAAATGCATCAAGCACCCTTCCACTTGTACTAAATGCATTTCAGATGCAATTGTGGAAATACGAACTGCAAGCACATCTCTAGCAATTTTAGAGAGAATAGGAAATCTCTCACTATTGCCCTTCCACCATTTTAAAACATCAAAAGTGGCAGATTCATCATCCTCCACAATACTTTCACTCAAGTACACTTGCAGCTCTGTCTGCTTACTACTTCCACCACCACCCTCCATCCTCTTTTTCTCAGTTGACTCTTCAACCTTGACTGAGGCCTACCAATTGTTGTAGCCTTAGATTGGACAGATTGAGTAGAGGATTCAGAGGGGGTTGAACTGACAGAATATGTAGTTGCATAATCATTATACAACTCAGCCATTGCAGCTTGGACCTTGGCAAAACAAGCTTTGCCTTTATCTTCTCCATACAGCTAGACAAATTTATAAGGCATGTATTCCTCCTTATCTCTAGGGTCTAGAATATTAGCAAAAAAATGACATAGTTCATTTTTTCTAGATCCCCCCAATATTTATGAAACTTGTTTTTCATTTGTTGCCTCATTACCTATTAAATAATAAATACACCAAGCAGAAAGCAGATAACTAAGAAAATAATAAACACACAAAGCAGAAAGCAGAAAGCAAAAGACAAAATTTGACCTTTTCAGTTGAAGTCTTAGTTACAACTATATCTTCCAGCATGCAATTGAGATCAGAGATGTCAAAGAAGAATGTGTTAGAAGTGACATAGAGAGAACTAGAAATTCTCACTGTCATCTCATAAAAAGTTCTCAAAAGCTTAACTAATCTTTCCACAGAACTCCAATCCAGAAAAGAAGGAACATCACCCAAGTCAGCAGAAAAGGAGGGGTCCTTTTCATCATATGCTTCGAACACTCTTTGATATTGAATTGCAATGTTAAGCATAATGTAGGTGTTGTTCCACCTAGTAGGGACATCAAGATGTAAGGCTGATTTGGCTTCCACTCCAATGAGATCAGCTAGCCCCCTAAACTTTTTCAACCTAGCAGGTGAGTTCCTAACCCATCTCACTACATCCCTCACCCTTTTAACTAACTCATCTGCAAACCTTAAACCATCTTGGACCACTAAGTTTAGGATATGGGTTGTGCACCTCATGTGCAAGTATTGCACCCTAACAGAAGAAGAACCCCAAGATAACAGCTTGCTCTTAAAAAATCTCCAAAGCTGTATCATTAGAAGAGGCATTGTCCACTGTAACAGTGAACACATTTTTAATCCCCCACTCTAATAGACAACTCTCTAGGGCTTTTGCAATATACCCCCCCCCCCCCCTGAGAAGAAACAGGGACAAAGGATTTTTTTTTTTCTGAAGCTTCCACTAGTCATCAATAAAATGTGCAGTAATGCACATATAATAATCCTCTGGACAGAAGTCCAGGTATCAGCGGTTAAACTGACTCTTTGTGTGCCCACCCTAAACAACTTCTTAAGATTTAGCCTCTCATCTACGAAAATTTGTTAGATGTCCCTAGAAATTGTCCACCTAGAAGGGATCTGAAACCTAGGACAACAGAAAAGAATAAACCTCTTGAAACCCTGGCCCTCAACAAACCTAAACGGGAGCTCATCTATCATAATCATCTCACATAAGGCCCTCCTAATGACCTCTTGATTAAAGACCCATGTCCCCAAAACCCCCTCAGGAGCCTCTGTTCCAGAAGTAGAAATAGTATTGAATGTGAGTAGGGACTGCCTTGTATCCTTTGAGTGCGAATTCTTAAGACAGTCCAACATGTGGTTCCTTAAAGATGATGGTTTTTTAGATTCACAGGCAAACATCTTTTTGCAGTAAAGGCACCTGCCTTTCTATGATCTTTTCAAAGTTATCCCAGACTTTCGACCTAGACTCAATTTCCTTCCTCTTCCTAGCAGTAGGAATAGTAGGATTGACCACAGGCTGTTGAGTATCTGTCTCAATGCCTTGAGGTTGAACTCATTGTTCATCTACTATTGAGGTTGGAAGAGGTCCAAACCCACTGATATTTTGATTGCTCTCCATCTATACAGATGGATAATTGAGCATCAGAATCACAGTATAACAGATAACAGATTAACAGTAAAAGGCTCCCACCATTCATTTTCATACACTTACATTTAAGATTTACAATTACAATAGGCTTCCACCACCACCAGTCCACTACCATACATTTACAACGACTTACAATAAATCAATAATAGACACAATTTAAGGGTCCTCTAACCATTAACTTGCAACCATAATCATGAATTCAGGTGTTTCTCTCATCATCTTATGGCAATGCATACATATAGGGGTTCAACCTCATTACTCAACTGTTTAAGACCATAATCATCATTCATATAGAAATTCCTAAATTAGGGCTCAATAGTCAACAATCAGCATTCATTAGGCTTACATTTAAAATTTACAAAGTACAATAGGCTTCCAGCACCACCATAAACTTAAAATTTACAAATTAAGGGTCCTCTAACTATAAACTTGCAAACATATATTAGAATTTTTACAAATTCATCACACATATGAAAATCCCCAAAAATTAGGGATCAATTAAGGTTCATGTAACATCATAGTATCAACAGAAAAACATAGTCACAGAGAAACAGACTAACAAGCAACATTAGTACATATTACAGAACATATAAAATAAATTAGAATTACTTATTTTCTCAAATTTTCCCTCTGAGAATGAGGGTTTCAAGCAATCAAGCCTTCAAATCCTGATATCGTGCAAGGGGCTTCCACCACTGTTTGCGTCACCGTCGAATACAGAGAAGGGGCGAGGTTTCCACTAGAGTCCAGACCACCACCACCAGTGATTGGGAGTTCGGAGCCTCGAAGGGACGAGTTGTACACAGAGAGGAAAGTAGAGAAGTAGAGAACTCACTAACTCAGGTCTCAGAGAGTGAGGGTTTGAGAGATTGAGACTTGAGAGAAATGGAGAAGGAAAATGGAGAAGACAAAGAGAAGACTGAGAAATGGAGAATGGAGATCACACTCGAGTCTCGACTGCGCAAATGAGGAAGTGACGAACCCTAACTGATGGATTATATATATATATATATATATATATATATATATATATATATATATATATATATATATATATATATATATATATATATATAATCCCAAACGACGCCGTTCTATATATACATATACACGTATACATATAAACTTCGAGTTTCGGACGGGTTCGGATGTGAAATATCCTAACCCTAGCTACCTGAATCACTAATAAACCTTTCTTTAAATAGCGGTGCAGATCGAGGTTACGAATTTGAATTTGGATATCCTCCAACCGTTAAGCGATTGCGGATTCGGGTTCGAGTGGATTGTTCGGGTGAGACGGGTTTTGCACAGCCCTAGTTGTGGGGATCAAATACGGCCCCGTTTCAAACAAAAGAGATTACAAACATATATCTTACTTTTTTTTAATAATAGATTCAAATTTAAATCTCATCGGACCACTTGAAATTTTATAGAGTATATGAGCATAAATCGAAATCGTATCAAACAAAAAAGTCATCTATCGATCAATTCATTGCCTAGCAATCATAAACTAATAACAGCTTACGAGCCCAGGAAACGAGGATAGATAACAAAAAATTATTAAATATTAATTGCATCATGGTTGGCATCTCCTAGTATTGAAGCTATCTAGCTAGTTCAGTGATGATTAAATTAACTTTATAATTTCACCTGGGATTTGTCATATCTTACCTGTACGTATAAGTAAATATCTCGATCATTAGTTTAATATGAAAATATGCTCATGGACAATTGTTTATTCATCTTTATGCGCCCCTTTTCCTTATTTAAGCACTGAAACAGTCAGATCCATCGCAGAGCATCAGATTAGTTAACATTCCAATTCTCTTGGAATTGAAGGACGGAGAATTATTGGAATGGCATCATTCGAAGATTCTTCAGTACTGGAGGGATGGTTTCTTGATTTGGTAAGTGAAAAACCTTAGTTTTTTATTCGAGAAAACTAAGGAGAAAAAGGTTACTAGTTTTAGAGTTTTTTTGTGTTTCTGATGAAGTTGAAACGATGAATGTGTGGTGCAGGAAGAAGATGATGAGTGTTACAACTTGGGGAGCCATCTGCAGGAGAACTCGTTTGATGATTTCGCAGCTCACAAGTCTTTTATAACGCAGGAGGAGAATATTGTACAGCAGCGATCCGAGTCGCCGGAAAGCTATACTTCTGGTTATTCCATTTTCATGCCCAACGCCAACAATGGCAATATTACCAGAACAGCTACCATCTCTTTCGCCGGCGGATTCCAATTCCAGGAAGAATGTTTCCAGGCTGCAGATCAGTTTGAAGAACGCCCTCTCAAACACCTCAAAGGTAGTGATGATTACACTAAGAAGCAGCTGCCTACTTCGTCTTCTTCCACTCTTCATCACAACGTCGTTTCTGGGGTTAACAAGGGCGGCGATCGCGAGAAAACTCCTCTTTCCCAGGATCACATTTTGGCTGAAAGAAAACGCAGAGAGAAACTCAACCAGAAGTTCATTGCTCTCTCTGCCATTCTTCCCGGCCTCAAGAAGGTAAATACCATTTTGTTCGGCCTATAAGAGCATCCTTATCAATGGAGTTTTTTCACTATGAAGTTTTTGTAAGTGTGATTAGGAAAGAGAAAATAGAAAAAGTGTAAAAAAAACAAACAAATCTTATTTTTAAAAAAATAATAACAAAAAAAATACATGGTCGGGCGCGTCACACACCCGCATGGGCGCAGCTGTGTGCGAACGCGCACAGCAAATGGCTTTTGTTTTGTTTTTTTTTTACGCCAAATATGTCAGCTAATATCTTCATATTAGCAGAAGAACTCCAAACTTTCTCTCTCATACTCTCACTCATGTCATGTATACAAAATCCTGACATGCATTATCCCCATAATCACCATTGATGGTAATGCCCTAATATCTAAACAGATCTGTAGTCCACTTATTAACTTAAATTTTTAGTTGAGATAGAACACATGCATACTTCAATTCATTTCGTTATAATTTCATGCATGCACCACCATTTCATTGGGTAAACTCCATGACCTTACCAAACAAAAGGAAGCAAATCAGTTGCTCATAGTTGACCAGTCTAAACAAAAAAGGAAAGTCATTCCGACTAAGAGTTATGCATCATAAATCTTATCTTACAACTCTAACAAACAAAAAATCATAACAAGATAAATCAGTCAAGCTATCCATAATTAACAGTTTCATATAACAAAAGTCCTAATAAAATATTCATACTGAGAGTTAAACTTACCAAATTAAAGTTTAATTTGGTGGCTTTACCCTTACAGTCAGACAAAGCATCGGTTCTTGAAGAAGCCATCAGGTACGTGAAGGAGCTTCAAGAAAACGTGAAGCATCTGGAGCAAGCGAGAAACACAAGATCAGAGAAAACGGTGGTGAAGAGACGTAAAGTGATTTCTCCCGCCGGCGACGATTTGTGGGAACAAGGACACGACTGCTCCGACGTCGACGACGATAAAACTGCGCCGGAAATTGAAGTCATGTTTTCAGAAAAGAGCGTTCTCATAAGAGTACACAGCCAGGAACGGATTCCATCACTACCCACCTTTCTGAGGGAGATAGAATCGCTGCAACTTACCATTCTTAACAGCTCCGCCATGCCTTTCGGCAAAAATGCCACAGATATTACTCTGGTTGCTCAGGTACATTACGTGATTTCATTTGAGTACTATTCCTAAGTTCCTATTGGAGAAGAGTGGAGTAGAAAGATTAACAAATCTGTAATTTGATTTGATGCAGATGGAGGAGGGTTTCTGCATGACAACAAATGATGTTGTGAAGCATCTGCAAAGGTCTATGAATCCCAGAATTTAAACAAGAATCTGCCGTTTTATTTATGTTTTCCCAGATTACCACCTGAGACTTTAATTCTCCGCGCCGTCAAATGATGATTTTTTTTAATTATATTGTTATCAATAATTAATTAGCACTTGGCATGGACTGACAATAATTAGCTTCTGTCTTCTCAGTCTTGTTTCAATTCTAAACCCTGAACCATTTTAAATGCAACTAATTTTAACTTTATGATGTTATTTCATTCTATGGATTTTAATATTAACAGTTGTTAAAGCAACATTTAAGGGAAGTGCTCCAAAAAATGTGGCCGAGTGGGTACAAGCTCACGAATTTGTTTTTTGTTAACACCCTTCCAGTCGAGCTACACACTTATGATCTTTCTAGTATAGTTTACTCTCTTGTGTGGTTTGCAGGTATTACACAGGAACATAGTTTATTTAGTCCACACCCTCCAAAATAGTGGCTAAGTAAACACATCCAGTGAAATAAATGATATTATAAGGTACGAATTTATTGGGATTTTTGTAAAACTATTTGTTGGGATCTATTCAATTCACTTATGCAAATGCTTTTGGTATTTATATAAAATGAGATTCAATCTTAAAAATTTAATAGAATGGTGGATTTAAGGATTATTATATTCTTTGTTGTCCGGCTACTTAATTGAAGAAAAGTTGTAAAAAATCAAACTTAAAATATTGTGGTTATTAGCGTAATTGTAATACCAATTCAACAAAGTTATTAGAGGCTGAGGATTAGTAAGTTACCGAAACCTAAATCTAGTAGGCGCCATCCTTATCGTTGTTGAATCGAACAACGCATTTCCTATATTTTTGCATCTTATGATAAGTTGGATCCGATCTTGTAACGGACCATGTGTAGGGATGTCAGTTGTACCTATAACTAATGGGGGACACGAGTTCCCGCTTTGACGGGACAAGGATGGAAATAAAAATAAGGGAACGGGGGCAGGGATGGAGAGAATTTTTAATTCCTCACCGGGGACATGGGTGGGGATGAGGAGTACTCTCCCCACCCTGCCCCGTCCTCGAAAAATATATACGTATATAAGTATATAGCTACATACATTTAAGCCCCGCTGCACACACATATATGTATTACTATATATATATATATATATATATAATTTTAGGAAATATTATAGATATTAGACCTACTTGCCTTGAGATTTATTTTTTTGGGATATGAATATTTTAATAGTATTTAAGCTGAATATTTATAAATTATTTACTTAAATGTTGTTTAATATTTTATAAATTAAAAACGGGTAGGGGATTCCCCATCCCCACATAATCTCCTTGGGGATGGGGATGGGGAGATTTTTCCCTTTCCCAGTGGGGATGGAGACAAGGACGGGGAATGCGGTAAAAAGTCCAGGGCGGGGAGAGGGTATGCTCCCGCCCTCGCCCCGCCCATTGAGATCTCTAATCAGGTGAGGGTCATGCTCCAAATTATATTGTGGATCAAGGTCTATAATACGTATTGTGAATTTATGTTTAAAATGATGTCTTTTTGTTTAAATTAGTGCAATTTTTTTTCTTTTTCTTCCGTTTGATTAACATTAACTAACATTTGCAATAGATATATAATTTGTTAGTTGTAGGTATACATAAATTTACATCTGTAGGTACATAATCGGTTAACTATAAATGTATCATGTATGTTAAGTGATGGTAAGTATTGTTATCGGGATGTATTATTCTCAATATGATCAGTAGTACAATAGTAAGTAATAACAATAGTTCTAGTACAATAGTTTTAGGACAGTGGTGTTGTCTGTCAGAAACTAAGTCCCCCCCCTCCTTTACAACATGGTTCCTCTTATATTTGAGGAACAACGACTGTTTGTGACTTGTAACGGTTGTTCAATGATGGTGAGCCTTCAATGGTAGTGGAGATGTTTATAATAACTCATCTCCTCAAGTGTAACGGGTGACCGTTTGACTCCTGAGTCCACTTGCCTACTTGTAATCCGGGTTAGTGCTGTTTGCCCAATTACTCTGTCATTAAGTAATTATAACATTGTTGTAAGTTCATAATATATATGTGAACTGTAAGTAAATAAACTTAAATTAAAGCTAAAAGTTCATAAATTAAGTGTTTGACATGTAATCATGATTATGTTATAGTCTTAAGAGATCAGATATCTGGTTTAAATTTAACAAGTTTTTATTATGAACTTACGGTAAATTGATTTTATAAATACATAGTTAACATATTGTGTATTTGAATTAAACATATTATGCACATGCAGTTAACATAATATATGTATCCGTTCTAACCTTGTTCTAAGTTCATATATAATATATGAACTAGGGTAAATAAACTTAAACTAAAGGTTCGTATATTGAGTGTTTGAAATGTTTCATGATTATGGTATAGTCCTAAGAGATATTTGATTAAAATTAGCAAGTTTTTATTATAGACTTAGATATTTGTTGAGAGGAGGCTTGGTGAATATCTACATGGCATATTAAAATTGTCATCTCTGTAGGTAAATGTAGCTTTCCCGGTTTATTTAGTACTCCGTATGTATTAAAAAAAAATAACCCTAATATTTTTTTTGAGTACTAACCCTAATATTTAATTGATATTAGCGTAGGGTAGCTCGTAAAAAACTTGAGATCACGCAAAACAAATTGAATCTATAAAACCTTATTAGCCTTTTTTTATTAGTTACCTTATTAGCCTTTAATTTGTATGTCTTCCATCTAATTTTGTTTTTCTTTGTTACGTTATTAATAACGATAGCTTGATTTTTCTTATAAAAAAAGTATCAATATATTTTAAACATTTTTTTGGGTGACATGAACTAAAATAATTTATTTGCGGGGAAAATATACATATGATTAGATTCATATAAAATGGGGAGTTTATATATATAATTTCCTTTTATGGAAGTGATCTAGCTAATTCTATATTTGGATGGGATGCGCTCTGACGTTCGAGGAGATACGTGTTTCACGTGTGTACACAAAAGGACAAAAACACCTACAATACAGACAATTGACTAACGTATACTATACTCCATGTATTATCTAATTGATGTAGCAATAATTTAATTTAATGATGATATATATATATTAGTCAAGCTACCCTTTTAATTAGTTATATTTTATTTTTAAGCTTTGAGAAAAAAGAAATAGATGTATTTATCATCTTATGAAATTGAAGCAACCTAATAAAAGGTAAAATAATGAGATATATATATGACTAAACTTATTGTAATATCAACCTATGCAGATTACATAAGTGGACTAACGACGCACTGTAAATTCTGGTCTAAATTTTTTTTTTTGGTAAATTCACGGGGTCTTTCGCTCTGAGAGGCACGGAAGTTGGCCCAGGGGGAATCATCACTTGTGGAAATCAAACCCGGGTTCCCCCGAAATTCTTTCCCACAAAGAGAGCTCACTTGCCACTTGAGTTATCCCATTAGGTTATTCTGGTCTAAATTATATATACTTGTCGTTAACATATTATGTACCTTTTATATTATTGAAATTTCACTTATGTAATGAATTAATGTTTTTTTTTTAAATTGAAAATGACTAAGTACTTACCAAATGGAATAAAATCTTTTTGTGCTACTAAAATGGGCCATGCCAGACGCCCAATAGCCAGAATATGTATAGAGAACCTTAGCTTAAATATCCCCAAAGCAGAATAAAATCTTGTTCTGCCCATGTTGTGTGATTTAACAATAAGATCCTCCTAATCCCAATCTAATTCATTTATTCATTATTTGGGCATCATTAAAATATTTTCTTTTAAATTTGTTCTAGGTTGAGTTTGAGTGCAAGGATAGATGATGCGACAATTATAGGTCGCAAAAGACAACGTTTAACTTCTTTTTATTTAAATATAAATAAATAAATATAACGTTAGCTCTGATCTTCCGACCAAATGTGCGACGTTGTTCGAATTGCTAGGTTCTATGTTCCACATAAGACATAGTAATTAGTAAGACGTCTTTGTCTTCTTACTGAATAGTCTGGAATTTCTGACAAAGCAAGTTGTTTTGGCCGGTCCATTTATTTAAAAATTTCATCGGTCTTTTCGGGTTGTTATGCCGTGGACCCAGGTCCACCTTGCAAGGTGGACCTATGTCTACATTCATATACACTATACTCTATATTCACATACACTATACTTTACATTCACAATTTGTAAATTACACATTCACACATTACAAAATTATATGTTTAGTAACTATACTCTACATTCACATACAATATACTCTACATTCACAATTTGTAAACTTCACATCCACACATTCAAAACTCTATATTCACAGGTCCTATACTCCACATTCACAACTTGAGAACTCCACATTCACACATTACAGGACTACAAGTTGCTAGAACTTCTTAACTCTATTACAGATTCACACATGCATAACTCTACATTCACGATTTCTATACTTCATATTCACAATTTGAAACCTCCACATTCACACAATCATAAATCTACATTCACGATTTCTATACTCTATATTCACACTTTGAAACCTCAACATTCACACATTTTTGGACAACTCTATATTCAGCAATATGTTTACTAATTTAAAAAAAAAAAAAAAAAAAAAAAAAGACACGACGTAGTTTTAGACACAGGTCCACCTTGCAAGGTGGACCTGGGTCCACAGCATAATTTGCCGATCTTTTCTATTGCATGATCAGTGTTACCAATTATATACTTTTGATTGATGATATGAAATAACAGCAAATATTTGTCTGAATCTTCAAAGTGATTGACAAATTGATATAAAAAAAAATTAAAAAAATTTTTTTTTATCACAAACCATAAATTTGTGCTCATCTATGGGCTTTCATCTATGGGCCAGAAAGAAAATAAATGGAAAGACAGATGAAACCATGTTATGGTTCATGTTCACCGCGATGCAACTAAAATTAAAATTTGATGATACGGGATATAATGGATTGGATCTATATATGAGTTTTGATTTATAAGAAGTTCCGTAACAACTATTTAAAAGTGCATTTGAAGTTATGGTTGGCAAAATTAGCTAAAAATATAAAGAGATGTTAAGCTAGCTGATTTTGCTTAAAAGTATTTAATAAAATTAACTTTTTGATAAGATAATAAATGTAAAAAGACTAAAATTAAAAGATATTTTCATAAAATTTAAATAGTTTTAAATTTAAATAAGTTTGTTTACGCATTAAAATTTAACATTTTGAAATGAAACTATTAGCATAATCATAATCTAGCATTGCATAATGAAGTGGCAATATTGTTGCGGATCTCCTTCATCTCGATAGAGGTCTAACTTAATCCAATATTACAATACAATCCTATTCTCTCTCTCTCTCTCTCTCTCTCTCTCTCTCTCTCTCTCTCTCTCTCTCTCACACACACACACACACACACACACATTAGATAATCAATCTTAATAATAATAATAATAATAATAATAATAATATAGGAGAAGATCAAAGTTGCTCGGTGGTGAAGAGTTGCGGGAGAGGATAAATAAAAATATAGGAGAAGAGAAAATGCTAAAAGGTTTAATTAGGAGGATTAGAGGATGTCATTTATTTAAAAATAATAAGAATAAAGATGAAAAAAATTAAGAAGATAATAGCTTTTTTTAAAGGCTTGCGTTTCAAAATAAACTCTTATTTTAAGCTACTAACTTATTTTGAAAACATTACTAATAACTTAAAATAAGTTATAAGTTTTGCTAAACAAAACTTGAGTGAAGTTTACTTTGTGGCCCAAATTGATAAAAGACCATCCACAATACAGTGGCAAATTATTGTGTGAACCATGATCCACATAGCTGGGTGGACCATGAATATAAGATACATTTTATTATACTAAAAGTACATTACTTTTGTATTGAACGTATATTATTACTATAAAATAATGTACTTTCAGTACTTAAATAATGATTGAATGGCAAATTATTGTGTAGACCATGGCAATACAGTAAACCAGCCTAGGTGAGTGAACCGTCCAATGTTCTAGACTTTAGATGATGCAAATGAAAGAAACACGGTGGAGAAAAGTAAGCCTTTATTGACCAAATTATGAGGAGTTGGTGCCATTATTCTTACGGGACGGAGCTTTCGTACTTCGCAGACAAATGCTGGACATGATGCAGAAGAAAAGCTAATCTCCACAGTGAATTGTTTGTAATAGTTTCACACGTGCACCTAATCAATTCCACTCTACATAATACTAATTAAATTCTCTTAACATTATTAGAATAGAAGAATTTCGTACCAACATATACACACACATACACTTCAATAATTTGGATAATACATAATTTATTCATTTCCTTATTACGCGTTCGTCTTCTATCTCATTGTCGGGTCAACGCTGCTATCAACCTCAGCTCGTAGCTGTTGTTAGACCACTATAAAGACAGATACCGCCGGTCGGAAATCTATGCGTTGCTCAGGCGATCATAGGATACCTAGGAGCTAAACCTGGGATGGATCATCTTTCATCGGAAAATTTGTTCTCTGAAATGGTAAGGTTTTCTCTTAGAATGTTGATTTTTTAGGTAACACTAATTCAAGGTATACACGGAACAAATCCAGAGAATAGAACTTTTAATCTTGTTGTTATCAAGTAAAGCTAGATTGTTCGAACTTTGTTGTTTTTGCAATTCAATGAATGATTGATTAAAGATGTATACGCAGGAGGTGGACGATGCAGCTTTTGTGAATGAATGGATGGACACACTCGACAATAATTTTGTTCATTTTTGTCCAAACGATCCCTTCTTTCCACCAGCTTGCAGTACTGGTAATAATGGATTTTATGGAACGGAAAACAATGACGGAGGCGTTATACGGAAGCCGGCGGTGATGAATTCTGTTCAGTGTCAGCCGTCGGCGATCTCCGCCTCCCCGTTGATTACTGCCGTCAGCTGCAACCCTAGTGGCGGCAGCGAGAATCCGGTGGTGAAGGTGAAGATGAAGATGAAGAGTGAGATGGATCACAGGGAGTCTTCGGGGAAAACTATGATTAGTTTCATGCCGTCGTCGTCGTCTCATCAAGATTATTATTGTTCCGGCCGCGGTAACGACGAGCACCGTGAGAGCCTAATCAGGACGATAGAGTTTGGGGCGGGGAAGGGGAAAACGGGTTCCGCCGTTAGATCCCCTCTGCAAGCTCAAGATCATGTTTTGGCTGAACGAAAACGACGAGAAAACCTTACACAGCGATTCATATCCTTATCTGCCCTCATTCCTGGCCTAAAGAAGGTTAGCAATTATATTTTCATTGGTACGTAATTGTTGAGTGAAATAAAGATAATTTCAGCCAATTCAAATTGGTTAGATTATTAACTTGATAAAAAGTTTCAATGAAATAATTCGATCTGTTCTATTGACATTTTTTGTTTGAATCAATCAGAGCAACCTAGACAATGAATTTGTCAGCTAAGATCACAATGACAATTTAGCTGTGCACATCTTCAATGTCTTGAATATATAGCGACTGAGGTTTTTGTTATAGACAAAAGGTTGAGACTAATAACTGTAATTTTCAACAGTTGGACAAGGTATCTGTGCTTGGAGACGCCATTAAATACATAAAAGAGCTCCAAGAACGTGTGAGAACCCTAGAGGAGGTTGACCAGGAACAGACCAAGAGACTTGAAAACAAGGAATTAAAGAAAGAACGAGTCTCCGGTCACGATGAAGACTCGTCTTCATTATCTGATAGTGATGGCAACTGCGAAACCGGCACCGCCATCGCCTTGCCGGAGATTGAAGTCCGAGCTTCCGGTCAGAATTTGCTAATTAGGGTTCAGTGCAACAATCTACATAACCATGGAGGAGTGATTAAAGAAATATTTAGCGAAATAGAGAGGCTCCATCTAAGTATCAACACCAGCCATGTCATGCCCTTTGGCAACACCACCTACATAACCATCGCTGCCCAGGTAATTTCTTGCAGCTCCATTGCCAAATCCAGTTCGAATTAAAGCTCTATTTGGCATACCTAGCTATTTTATAAACTAGTTCTACTTGACATACTTAAGCTCTGTGATGGATTTAATTAACTTAAGGGTCTGGATTAATAAACCCAATAATTAAGAACAATGGGTAAATCAATATAAAACGGGTGATGTAATAGCAAAGTTAATAACAAGATAAATAGTGATAAGTCACAAATTAAAGACAAATTGCATTGATATGTTGTGTAAGACAATTACATGAAATGTGTAATGCTATTACAATTGTTTCATGATGTCTTAACAAGACAATGGACTAGGCTTTTATATATACTAGGTGGCCCCAGAACCGCTCCACGAGAAAGGGGCCGGGTAGTTACAACAAACTTGGACCGTGCCCTGGGCACTCCGGATCGAGCACAGGGCTCTACCTCGGGGCCCCGAGTCCATCCAAGTCCTTCTTGATCCACACCTCCGGGTCGGTTTGCTTTGGTCCAATTCCCAATATATCCATAACTCTGTTTAATTTAGTAGAACTTATAACTTATTTTAAATTACAAATAAGTTATAAACTCTGTTTGGTAAAATGTGGGATCATAAAATAATGGTTTATTTTTAAACAATTTCAAAATAAACTCCTTATTTTTTTTCTATTTTTTTTATCTTTATTAATTTACAAAAGTGACATTATCTACCCTTCATTTATCAAAATCCTAATACCTTAGTTTACCCTTTTATGTTTTTTACACTTATTAACTAATTCAATAATTAATTTTACCAAATATGCACTTTAATTTCAGTTAGTTAGCTTATTAATTACTAGCTTTTCAGCTTTCAACTAGACATGCCAAAGAGAGCCCTAGCTTATAAACTAACTTAAAGCTGCACTTTAATTTCATTTAGTTAGCTTATTTGTTACTAACCTTTCAGCTTCCAACTAGACGTGTCAAATGGAACCCTAGCTTATAAAGTAACTTAAAACTGAAAGGTTAAAGATATTTCAAACTTTTCAAATTTTACCAAACAGAATTTATTGTATATTTGTAGTTTAAAATAAACTATAAATTCTAAAACAAGCTAGTTATATCGAATATATAGTCTAAAATTATAACCCGTGTTTCATTTTTTATTGAATTTGTCTTAGATGGATCAGCATTTTAGCATGGAAGCAAAGGATGTTGCAGATATCATAGGCAGCACTATAGTAAGGCTCATACGACATGGAAAATTGAGATAGCTGGCTTACCGGCCCGTTGTGTATAATTATTTTCACTCCAAGAATATATTGAAGATAAATATATATTTAGTCGTTCTAGACTCAGATCTTTTGCTGGATTCGCAGGTTATTGATAAGGCTCTTAGACCACCGTACCGGAATGGCGGCCGGTCGGTCGGTCAAGAGAGTACGATTTCGTCGGAAGGTTCCATTGTTTGGTAAAAAGGGTTTTTGTTTTCGAGGTAGAGCCCTCGTTTTATTACCCACGTGTCTCGAATGGAACAGTCTGTTTTTTTAGTTTTAAACGACCAGTGGTACTTTTTCTTTTTTACTGTTTTGGGAGGCCAGTCAATAGGGCACGTGTTCTTTTGGCTTTTAGTAATTATTTTTGCCACCTTGAACTTTTATGTTTTAATTAATATATATACATGTTTTATTATTATTTTTTTTTCAAATCGTGAGGGGTTCGGACTGTTCGCACACCATATTTATAGGAGGCACCTAATCTCTCTTGCCAGGTTAATTTTTTTATACGAGGAGGGGTTTAAACTTTCGATGTGAGTGTACAGTCACCCACGCTAATCAAGCTAGTTTATGCATGTTTCAATTGTGATGCCAATTTACCATGGTTTGTTTGTCTTTGTTTGAAATAGGCTTGTTTAAGAGAATTATGTTAGAGAGTACGTATCTTTTGACTGCCATTCAAATGATAAAGAAGTTTGAAAACACATTGGGAGGAACAAAGAAGTTTGAAAACACGAAAGATTCTCATCCCCATCTAACTGCATTAATTAAAGAAAGACAAATTGTTCCATATGAGCGGATTCTTATCCGTGAAATGAGTTGAGTTTTTTATAAGTATTACATTACATTTTTTACATAAGTATTACAATTTTGATCATAAGTAACTTTTCAACTCTTAATATTACATTTTGATTGAAAAGTATTACATTTTTCATCAAAATTAAAGTATTACATTTTTCATTATTACACTTTCTCTCATAAATAACAATTAAACAATTTATTCATGATTAATATTACATTTTTCTCATAAATAACTATTCGACCCTAAATATTGCATTTTCCGAACAATTTATTTCTCTTTTTTTTTTGAACAAGTATTTCTAATTAGTATTACATTTTTAGCATATAACATTGTAATCATGACCCGACCCATCTCACAGATAAGGATCCGTGAAACGATTTCGCATGAGACTCGCTCTTCAAGAAAAAATTTCTATATAGCTAAAATCATGAAAACTCAAAGTCAATGATTGAACCCTTGACTTTTAGTTAAGGATAGATGAATCCATTCCACTCAACCACACCCCAGATTTACATAAAATATAGGTGTGTTATTCCGAACACATCAATAAGCAATAAATTACATATCCTCTCGGTTGTTATGTCATGGACCCAAGTCCACCTTGAAGGTGGACCCGAGTCCATGTTCACAATTTTAAAACTTTATGTTTACAATTTTAAAACTTTATGTTCACAATTTTAGAACTTTATGTTCACAACAGAACTCTATATTCATAATTACGGAACTCTATATTTACAATTTCATAACTCTATATTCAACAGTATAACACAATTTTTTAATCTATATAACAAAATTGTGATATAGAGTTCAAAAGTTGTATGAATATTGAGTAATGTAATTTTGTATATTGAGATCTAAAGTTGTGAATATAGAGTTCTAAAATTATGAACATAGACCCGGCTTCCTAGCATAATTTGCCATATCCTCAAGTTGGAATAGGAAATATTGTCAATCCAAGTTGGGAAGCATCAAACGAGGTGGCCATCTAATCAACATATTAGCATTCCTAAAAATATACTTCAACATAGAGATCTAATCAAGGCGCCACACTTATTCTCAAATAGCTTCTAACAAGCGAAAATTTGGGTCACTCAAGTTACTGTGCATACTAAACTTTTGAATCACAACTCAAGAATTCCTTTCTAACTTAACATTTTTGAATATGGATTTCCAACACAATTTCAATCCATGATAAGTAATTCCCACAGCGTTCTATTGCGGCTATGCGTCACTCTCACCTCGTATTCAAAACCAATCAATTCTCTTTCTACATATTACGAGCATTATATACCACCTATTGTCATCTCCTCACTGAGTTTTCCTTTGGAACTTTCACCAACATTGACTTTTAGTCGTGTCAGGAAATTGTAGCTTGATGTCCAACTTATCCGTGACTCATGATTCAATGTGGATCGTTGTAGCTACACTTAAAACTTACTTCTAGTAGTAGGGTGGGGTTCAAATCCTGCCACGTATAGATAATTTAGAGATTGAGTTCCTAGATATAGACTATGGTTGGGTTGGACTCCTTATGTATGTACAAAAGTGTATAGTTTAGTGTTAAATTTTGAAGCTGGACTGTCTCAATTTACCTCCTCTTAAGTTTTGGGGACTAGTTCATAGAGTCCAAGATGTAGTCTATGAAGTTAGGATACCTTCGTTATCAAAAAGAAAATAAAAATTGTTGTAGCCAGCCAAAAATCCTTGGCTTTACTTAAAATATTTTGTTAATACAAACTCAAATATCAGCTAGCCGGCTACTATACGTACTAAGTTTAATTTTTTCCTTATTATTTACTTATATTGTTAAATATAAATTCCTTAGTATTATTAATTAGTTTAATTACTACCTTATGGCAATAATATGTGTTTAATTATGATAATAATGTTGGCTGTAGAAAGCATCCTACCTTCTCCAATTTAAAAACAATACAAAAGGAAATTAAAGAAAAACCAAAGTGGAACTAATTAAACTACAGTACAGTAGACTTTTGTTGCGTCAACATGCAGTAGCTAGCTAGCTTTGACGACGTCGAAACTTCCTCCTGACTTTTTGAAGAAAAGTGGGAACCAGATCTTTTAGCTCAAATCCTCTCTATCCCATATATATATATATATATATATATATATATATATATATATATATATATATGGGTGATCAGGTGACTAGGTGAGTGAGTGAATGTGAAAAACCTGAAAATTAGGGTAGCCGCCGCCGGCATCATTTTTCATTAATTCTCCTATCTCTTTTAGTAGAACATTGACAAGAGCAAGTACAAGAATGGTGTCAGCATTTGTGTCATGATGATGCTAAACATTCCAACAATTTATACTACAAATTAAAATCCTCAATAATTATAAGATTTCAAGTAGTTCAATCAAAATTGAAGTGATCTATATATTTATCTTTTTAATTTGAGCTAGTCATTAGCTATGCAATATACAACCTAAAATAACTTACTTCCATAATCCATTATCGACTAAATTTACGAGACGAAATTTACCCAGTGTACAACTTTGAATAGTGACTACAGTTACCCTCCTCATCCAAATTTTAAAAAAAAAAAATTCTTTCTTGATACATTATCGATATAGTTGAATAATAAAAGATATATCTAGAACAATAATATTCGAACAAGTGTAATGGCTCAACATCATCATCCATTATATTGGGAGGGGTCGACCCGGGGCATTATTAATTCAACCCGTCAAGATGGATCAATCCAACGGCTAGAACACGAAATAGTGAAATTTTACATTGTCTATCCTGATTCCTGAATTCTCATGCCTAATTATTGCCATTACTTAATCCTTAATACCAGGTCCAGAATGTAACACTGTCTCGTCTATTCCTTGAAGTAAAAAATCTTTCATTGCCATTGGAAAGTTTTATTGTTAACCATGTAAAAAAAGAAGTGGTTTGAAGTTTTTTTCATTAATAAGAGTAGACGACAAATTGTTATAGTTCATGTAGCAATACTTCTTATTATTCAATTTTCATTTTATACACATTGTATAGGTAACTTCATTACAACATCAGTACAGTTTCATTTGATAATATACAATTAATATATGAGACCTACTATTCAGTTGCATTTTATATATAATGTAGTTTTATTATAACACCACTCAAATATCATTATTATTCAACTACAGTTTCATTTGACAATATACACTCAATATATGAGACTTGTTATTCAGTTTCATTTTATAAACATTATAGTTTCATTATAACACCACTCAAATATCATTATTATTCAACTACAATTTCATTTAACAATATACACTCAATATATGAGACTTGTTATTCAATTTTATTTTATAAACATTATAGTTTCATTACACCATCCCTATTTAAAACAAAAACAAAATAAAATTAAATTAAATAAAACCTTAGCGGGCCGTAGAACGTGACGGACATAATTACTATCATTTCTTTTTGTTAAAAGAAACAATATCGTTTCGGCTATGGTCCATTGTATAATGATGGATTCCCATTCCTACCCTTTAACATATTCCAACTCAATGCCGAATCACTATTTCATGGACTATGGTCCACACATTTGTGTAAACCATAAATAAATGTACGTTTTTAATATACTAAAAGTACATTATTTATAAATATAAAGTACATTATTTGAAATTACATAAACTTTTATATATTATCAAATAATATACTTTTAATATATTAAAAATATATATTGCATTTATTCTCCACAAAATATTTGCCCTCAACGGCTCAACGCCACCATGGTTGGCAAATTATGCTGTGGACCCAGGTCCACCTTGCAAGGTGGACTTGGGTCCAAAACTACGTCGTTTTTGTCGGTTTTTTTTTTTTTTAGTAAACATATTGCTGAATATAGAGTTGTCCAAAAATGTGTGAATGTAGAGTATAGAAATCGTGAATGTAGATTTATGATTGTGTGAATGTAGAGTTGCCCTGAAATGTGTGAATGTGAATGTTCAAAATTGTGAATATGGAGTACAGAAATCGTGAATGTAGAGTTATGCATGTGTAAATCTATAATAGAGTTAAGAAGTCCTACCAACTTGTAGCCCTGTAATGTATGAATGTGGAGTTCTCAAGTTGTGAATGTGGAGTATAGGACATGTGAATATAGAGTTTTGAATGTGTGAATGTGGAGTTTACAAATTGTGAATGTAGAGTATAGTTACTAAACATATAATCCTGTAATGTGTGAGTGTGGAGTTTACAAATTATGAATATAGAGTATAGTGTATGTGAATGTAGAGTATAGTGTATGTGAATGTAGACCCAGGTTCACCTTGCAAGGTGGACCTGGGTCCACGGCATAACAACCCACCATGGTTAAGCCCATAACATATGAGCTAAAAGGGCGAATCGGGCAATTAAGCCCAATAGAGTTTGGAGGGCCAGGCCCGTTCCACCCGCCCAATTCGATTGAAGGATTTGAAGCACGTTCGCAAACACCATGAAACCCGTTCATCGGTGCAGGAATGTCGTTCTTCTGTTACTGGAGAGTTGCGATCGATCAGCGGACGATGGATGAGAAGAAGTTGAGCGGGCAGACGAGATAATTTGGAACAATTACAGAAATTGAATGCTAAGAAATTAAATTAAAGACGAAGGAAAAAAGAGAGATCAGAATGGAGATGAGGAAGGAAGTGGTGGTTTTGGCTGCATTGACGACGGTTTCCACGGTTGTAGCGGCAACACTCCTAGTGAGGAGCTGGAAGCGACGGAGCGAACGGCGGTGGATCCATGCACACCGAATTCTCCGGAAATTCGCCAGGGACTGCGCCACACCCGTCCACAAACTTCGCAATATCGCCGACGACATCGTTTCTGACATGCGGGACGCCCTCTCTTCCAGTCAAAAATGCAGTAGCCTCCAAATGCTTCCCTGCGACGTCGCTTCACTTCCCACTGGGTACTCTCTACTCTCTCCCTCTCTTAGCTTCTCCATCCTTAATTATATTATTTAGGGAGTATGTAATATGTTTATGTCCCCAAATTCGATGCAGTAAATTGATCTAAATTATAGAATTTCGATATACGTACACATGTATATGCATTAGGTAAAATGTTTGTGTTACTAGCTAAATTGCGATTTGTGCGTGGTTGTAGGGAGGAGCCAGGATTACATTATGGGATAAATCTTCGTGGAGACAATTTCTTAGTTCTGCGAGCCAGGCTTGGAGGGAAGAGAGAACCAGTTACAGAATTGTCCAAACAGGAAATTGTAATTCCTCCAGAAGTGATCAAGGGCACTTACAAGGTATTCTCAGAACACTCAATTTTAAGGTGTTTTTTTTTTTTTTCAGTTGAGTTATTCTTAGTCACAAAATGTGCATTCAGGTTTTGTTTTGAATCTCTTTTAATTTGTGTGATTTTCAGGATTTATTTGATTTGATTGCTTTGGAGCTATCGGAATTTATTTCAATGCATGGTGACAGCACGAAAGATATGCAGGGACAGAGAAAACTTGGATTCACCATATCACAGCCGCTTCCTGTGGTGGAAGCTACAGCCTCCATGGACGCAGCCATTATCAATTTGAAGGGTTCAACAATTGAAGACACAGTTGAGTGTTGCATCCCTTTTACCAGATCCAAGAATTAATACTATATGTTAACTAGTTAAATATCTGTAATTGCATTTATTTACCACTCAGCTTGTTCTCAAGTGTCTTGCATTGTTTCAGGCATCAAAGTTCCTAAAGTCTGCAATAAATTAAATGAATGCAGATGTATAATTGAATAGGAGCTTATAAACCAAGCTGATTGCATTATATTGAATCTGTTTGAAGCTAGGACTTGGCTGACTATATTTCTATGAAAAATATCAGGAGAAGGATGTGTATGTAAATGAAATCAATAATTGTTTGGAAAAGCATGGTGTGGATTTGCGAGTGCTTGGATTGGTAAGATGCTAAGTATAAGCTTCCTAATTCACATTTAGCCAACTCCATGCATTTTTTGGCAGAAGAACTCTTTTAATGTTTAGAAAGTCTAATTGTACAGGTTGATGACACGGTTGGAGTTTTGGCTGGAGGAAGATACTACAGTAGAGAAAGCGTGGCCGCTGTCACTCTAGGAATGGGCACAAATGTTGTATATGTAGATTCAGCTCAAGCAGTAGAAAAATGGCCTGGCAAGCTTCCACAATCCAGCGAATTAGTGAGAGTGCCTGGCAATGACAAATTCTGTGTTTTAGAATTTCCTGGAAAGAAAATAGATCCATAGTCATATCTGTGTTGGTGTTTTCAGGTTATTGATATGCAATGGGGAAACTTCTATTCCAGTCATCTTCCAATAACAGAGTTCGATGTTTCTTTAGACACTGAAAGTACAAATCCTGGTTACAGGGTGATAATCTTTAAATGCTTTCCTGTTTTCCATTCAGATACCCTCATGGCATTCATTGATAAACGTTTTGGTTTCAGAGATTTGAGAAGCTGATTTCAGGTGTGTATTTAGGAGAGATTGTTAGAAGAGTCTTGCTTAAGATAGCTCAAGAAACAGGTTTATATGGAGACTCTGTGCCACCTAAACTTGCAACTCCATACGTGTTAAGGTAAAACATGTTTTCTTTTATAGATAATACTAATATGTCTGTCCCGTATTGTATGATTGTATGAATATCAACTCCGGTTTCTTTCAGGTCACGAGATATGGCCGAAATGCATCAGGACATGTCAGAGGACTATGAAGTAATCAATGCAAAACTAAAAGAGATTTTTGAGGTAATTTAATCTTTTTTCATCTTAGTATGGCTGCATTATAAGTCTCCAATTCCTGCTTCTTAAGACAAGCAGTGTGGTGATTTCAGATTGCAGATTCCACTCAAATGTCAAGGGAAATTGTTGCAAACATCTGTGACATTGTTGCACAGCGCGCAGCTCGTCTGATTGGTGCTGGAATTATAGCGATCATAAACAAGCTTGAAAGACTCACAAACAGAATAAGTATAATCACAGTAGACGGTGGAATATATGACAACTATCGCGTCTTCAGAAGCTATCTCAACAGCAGCGTGTGGGAGATGCTGGGGAACGAGCTCTCAGACAACGTCATACTAGAACACTCTCATGGCGGTTCAGGTGCTGGTTCCATCTTTCTAGCTGCTTTGCATTCCCAACCCTCAGATTAATTCCTAGTAACCAACATTCTTCTTAAACGAAATTAGACATTTTCCTGGACTTCTAATCATCCATTTGATGCTTCTTTTTCTTTTTTTTTCTTTCAAAAAGAACTGTGATGTGCTATGAGTGAGCACTGAAACGAGACAAAGTTTGAAAATGACATGAGATGAGAGGGAAAAACATAAACCAGATGGATTCATTGTCCTGTTGTTTGTCTAGTAGCTGTGCATGATTTGTGCAATGATCAATATAGAGAAAACGCAAAGAGAATTGATCACTGCCATACAAGACTGCTCCCAGTACAGACAATGCGTTCTGTACTTAACCAGAAATACTTTTAGTGTTGATGTAACATTTGAACCTTACAATAAGTCCAATTTAAATTGGGCCCTCCACAAAGATTCGTGTGAAGCCTAACTCTAGCCCATGCCCACTTAACTTAAAAGATTAAAGTGCAATCTAGCTAGTGTAGTCTCCATTTAACATAAGGCTTCATTAGAATTCACAAGTGTTTCAACAGTTGTTTAATTAAGGAGTGCAATAGAAAAAGATTGTCATGGAAGGTGAGGCAAGTTTCAACCACTACTAAGAGGACCACCATACCAGAAGCTGAATATTTTAAAATCTCCCTTGGCTGTTGGTAACCCGTGATGAAGTACATCATGGCCGTCTTGATTCAAATCCCATATAATGATAATTCAATACAATTATCTTCATATTTCTTCTAGATGTTGGCGTGGTATGTGGCAGTAGTTGCATAAGACGATTACAATTCCTTTGAATATGACGTATGTAAGAGGTGCACGCACAATTTGTAAAAGTGCAGAACTAAAAAACACAACATACGTACATACTCGCACGAATAATACTCTGCTAATTAACGTGTAATGACAACCAAAATTTAACGTATTAGCGTTGTCGTCAGTCTGTATATAGGATAATTGGAATTTGGAAAGTGGAAGAGACAAAGCGGCACAACATCCAAAGCCTAAATAAAATACAGTGCAGGTTGGGAAAAGAGAATAGATTATGTTGATAGAACGTGTTTTGTGGTGTGGAAAAGCATCGGGCTATGGGGAGCCTTAATGGAGCCCAAGGTTTAGTTTTGAGAAACCCCATAATTGATCTCCTCTTCCGTAGCAACTGTGAGAGTTAAAAGTAATGTGATAGACACTTTATACGCATTAAACACTGATTTTTTTCTAACCTAATAAGTTATTATTGAGTCAGTGTTATTTATTTCTCTACTATTTTGTGAGATCGTAGTGTGAGCTCAGAAAATAAGAATTGATCTCTGAAGGGGCATAAATGGTAAATTGCATAATGGCCACTGGCCACTACAGCTTTCACGATATTATTATAATTATTAGTTTCATATTTCCAGACAGGTCACAAGGATTTTATATATATGATATATCCAAGAATGGTCCCAGCAGTTGGTTGTCGTTTTGTGGATTTGGGTGCGGGGTTAGAGGTTAGTAGGGGCGAGACATAACATATTCGTAAATCGTAGCGTCTGCTTCAACGTACATATAACATATTTAGCCACTGCTCCAATAATGCAGAGGCCCAATACACATTTATGGACTAAGTGTTGTGTATAGTAACCACCACCAATAACAACTCAAAAAAAAAAACTTATAATGAATCATGTATTAGTTTAATCTCTACCTCTTAATAGTATTAACTTTTGCCGTTTCTCCAAAAAAAAATAAAAAAATCAAAGTTTAAAACTTGTCTACTTCAGTCATGAAATTTAAAAACATGTCCCTTTCAAACTAAAAAGCTCGATCAACCAAGATAAAAATTTAACTATATATATTCATTGACACAACAGTCAATATAACGTTACATGTGGTTATTTATGATTTCTATTCACAAATGTAGCAACTCGTTTTTTTTCTATAATTATATGTAGGGATTATAATGTTGAGATTAATACCAACATTACTGTATACTTGTTAAAAGATTATTTTTTTTAGTTAGTATAAAATATTAGGATTAGTAGTAATAATAAATAAATAATAATAATAATAATTTGAAGCGAAAGTTGAAGCAATCCATGATATATGTATGTTAGTTAATTGTGGTGGGACGACAGGCAGATGGATGGTATCACGAAAACCCAACAATTGTCGTGTTTCACAATCGTCAGTCAACCTTATTAATTTGACCAACTTTCTCTTTCTTTCTAGCTTCCTCTGCACCTAAATTATTACTGCTTCTTTTAATAATTACCTACTATGTATAATGTATTTCCCCCTTCAAATTTTCTTTTTTTAAAAAAAAAATTATTAAAAATTTTCAAATATTATTATATTCAAATCATAAAATATTTGAATTTCAAGAGGTAAAAGTGATACAACAAAGTTTCCTATCATGTGTTTACAAAAAAATAAAAATAAATTAAATTTAAATTTAAAACACATGCTCAAAGCCTCTAACCACTATTTTTAGATTTTCTATTTGAATATTCTTCAAAATGGAAATTATGAAATTTTAAAAATATTTAATTTCAAAATGTTTTGTGTTATATTATTCAAGATTTTATATTTTTATACACATATCTCTTGTTTTAATAAATAAAGAGAAAATAACACCTTCTGTCCTTAAATTAAATAAAAGAAAAATAGCACTTTTTTAAATTTATTAACTTTATGCAAAGTGACTTTTTCTATTCATTTGGTTGGTTAAAATCACTTTGCAAATATTTGAGAAACTAAAAATGCTAATTTATAAATAATTAATTGACAAAAAGCGACTAGATTTGATTAAAAGACAACAAAATATTGTCTTATAGGTAAAACATGATTATCATATATTATTCAAGTCTGACACACAAGAGGTCTTCTTAGTGTCATCATCATTCCGACATAGCTTATGAACTATTATATAAGAAAAAAATTTATTTATTACATATTCTCAAATAGTGATTACAATATTCTTTCGTTTTAGAATAAAAAATTGTCATTTTTCAAAAAAATAAAATAAAATGCGTTAACCCTGTGAATATGTGATGATTCTCGTTCCTTACATGTCTGCATGGGCAGGATTTTTGCGAAAGGGCCCTGTACCTTCACTTATTACTCAAACGCCCACTTCTCGTCTTTTTCTTCCTCAGCTCTGCTTTATTCTCCTCATCTTTTCTTCAACAAATATGCTATGCTAGTGTGTGAGAAGTCGGACTTAAAATTTGTTTTTAATGGTTGAATTCCTATCATGAATATGGGATGAATATAGGATGTTTAAGTTTTGAT
Organism: Ipomoea triloba; assembly: GCF_003576645.1. Classification (NCBI taxonomy): domain Eukaryota; kingdom Viridiplantae; phylum Streptophyta; class Magnoliopsida; order Solanales; family Convolvulaceae; genus Ipomoea; species Ipomoea triloba. Next base: position 6,753,621 of record NC_044918.1, read on the forward strand.
TTCTATCACAAATATTAAGAGTTTGTTTATTTTATAAAATTGTTCTCTGCCTTTTGTTTTTTAATTTTTCAGTTTTCATTTATTTTTTTAGAAACTTGTTTACTAACATTAATTTATTTTTTAGATTAACATTATAAAATTAGCGCACGTTTAATTTCGATTGATTTTTAGACTTTATATTTAAAATATTTTAGAATATATTTGCTTTAAATGGAATAATTTTTTTTAAGCTTAATATATGTAGGCTTTTTTCATTTGATATTCGAACCAAAATTATATAGGTATATATATAACTAAAAATATATCTGAACAAATAACATATTAAGTTCTTTTAAAATTTAGTTTAGATAATTTTAATATTTGTTTAGTTAATATTTAAAATATTTTTAAATATATTCATTTAAATGAAATGTATATAAATAAATTTTACTTTGAAGTCTAATATATGTGAAATTTCAATATCCAAATAAAATTTATATTACGATATAACATAACTAAAAATATCCGAACCGATAACCTATTAAGTTCATTCAAACTCCAAAACTTAGTGTAGAGTAAATAATGGTGAGAAGCACAAATAGTTAATACAGCTTTTACTGAGACCTGATCTCATGACTTCCCATATAGAAGAATCATTACATGACATCTGAGCACAAGGTGTTTGTCAATTATATTTTTCATTTAGAAAACAATTTTAAAAAAATCGTTTTAAAATGAAAAGGTGTGCTAGTAAACATTTTTATGTTTTCTATTCTTCAATTGTCCTGTTTTCCATAAAACTAGAGAAACTTTTCAATTTAGCTTTCAATTAAGGATGTGTTTGGAAAGCAGGAAAATAATTTATGGAAGTCATTTTCTGGAAAACAGTTTCATTTTATGTGTTTGGTTGTATTCTGGAAAATATCTTTATGTGTTTAGTTCATTTTATGGAAAATGAGTAGAATTGTATAATTATATATTTTTATTATTTTATTTAATATATAAAAATATATAAAAGGGAAAATGACACTTTTTCCCCCTATGTTATGTGCTTATAGCACTTTCCCCCCTGTGTTATTAAAGTGGCAGTTTGTCCCCCTCAGTTATTTTAAAAGTGGTAGTTTTCTCCCTTGTAATGTTAAATTGACATTTTTGCCCTTAAAATAACTTTTTCATTTATTTTTATTCTCCAACCAATTATTACTAATATGTATGGAAGATCACGGTTCGATACGAACCTAATCGAACGATGTAGCAATTGAACTTAAATAGTATAGGCGGTTACGGTTACGATTCATAATCGAAAAAATAAAATAAAATAATTGTTGAATTTAGACTATTGTTAAATAAGAAATAAAATTATAAAAATAAATAAATAAATAAATAAGTTTTGATTGACAGTTTAAAATCGAAATTGGAAACGAACCGTACCATCGAACCGAATCGTGATCATCTATACGTATAAGTAATAATTTGTTGGAGAAGAAACATAAATGAAATAATTATTTGTAAGGATAACAATGTCAATTTAACATTTCAGGGGGAAAAACTGCCACTTTAATAACACAGGGGGGAAAAGTGCTATATGCACATAACATATGGGAAAAAGTGTCATTTTCCCTATATAAAATAATAATATTTATTATTAAAAGAAAAGATAAAAAACATGTCGCTAGCAGTTCCGACGGATTGATTTCCGCCGAAAACCAGTCCGCGCGAAACGGGAGAGGGACGGCCCCTTGCCGTTCCATGCACGGAAGTCATTTCCGAAAAATGACTTTTGAACTTTTTGTCTGGAAGTTGTTTTCCGAAAAAAAAAAAAAAAGGCTCATTTTCCATGGTCAACGAAATTCATTTTCCATTGACCGCATTTTTCAGACATTGCCAAACACCGAAAGCCCAGAGAATGATTTGTGAAAATCATTTTTCGAGTTACCAAACACACCCTAAACTTATTGTATGCAGAAGTGTATTGACTCTATTTACCTCGTCACGAACTTGAAATTTTCATTACAAATTTTCATTATTGCAAATTAACCCCTGTGGTTTCCTTTTACTCTCTGCTTGCCTTCTCCTTTTTTATTTGATCCGTCATTATTCCAATCACCAAACTAGCTTGATTAGTTGTCCCACTTCAAAAGATAACGTCTAAACATATCCTAATAGCCATGTTTGTGAAGTTAATTATATTGTTTTTTTAAACAATGATTTTTAATATTAGGATATGATATTGAATTCTAACTAATTTGAAATTGATTGAAATGTTGTTCAATTGAACTCGTTTTAAGATTGTTAATGACTTTGTAGTTAAGTGGCATGCGATGACTCTCTGGATACGATATTGACATTTTGTGCTTCAACAGGTTGAGAAATCTAATAAATTATGACATCCTCGTGTAATACTAATAATAAGATCAAGGGTAAAGAAATATTTTTTTTCCTTTTTCTCTTTTCTTTTCCCATTGAATTGCAATTCATATGGGAAGGGTATGAATTGCAATTCAACAAAACGAGGGAATTGTAATTCTCTCCGGCCAAACACTGTAATTTCTAATGCCAAAGAAAAACATTGCAATTGAATTACAACTACATTCTACCAAACACCCTCTTAGTTGTTTTCCTATCCCCACTGCTCCGAATTACAATTCCTATTAGGGGTCCAAGAATTCCAATTCTACAAATGGAGGAAATTGTAGTTTAGTGGAATTGTAATTCCCTCCAACAAAACACTGTAATTCGAGTGACCAAAGAATTGTGTTGTAATTGAATTGCAACTATATCTAACCAAATAATCAATATGCACAGTTGACACATGCAGTTAGCCTAAGCGTGATCGTGTCGAGACAAACAATATGGTCATTTTGTAAGTGTAACATGTGGTGATGGAGTCAACAACATGGGATACTCATGCATGTTCCATGATGTCGCAAACGGAAGAACATGTTATTAGGTGTGATGGGTAGGTAGAGCCAGAGACGGAACCACCCTGGGGGCAGTGGGGCAGCTGCCCCCACTCACCCCACCCCCACCCCCACCCCATATATAGCCTTTGTATGTATATATGTATATATAGTACATTTTTTATATATACATATACAAAAGCAGAGAAAAGTTAACAGTCGATAAGCTAGCAGAGTTGGTAGGCGTGTTGTTTTGTATAGCAAATGGCGAGGGTTCGAATCCTTGGTGCTGCATTGTCCGTAGATTATGTCCAGCACCTGCGTGGCTGCGTCCTTACTCCTTTGCCTTTTAATTGTATATTACATTTATAGCTATTTCTTTTAAAGAAATAGGTATATATATATAATAAGATGTATAATTTATAATGTGTTTTGTATTTGAATTATTTTATCAAATTAATTATGTTTTATAGGCTCTGTTTGGCAGAGCTTAGAGCTTATTTTAAACTAATAATAAGCTATAAACTCTGTTTGGTAATGTTTTTAAAATAAGTTAGTAGTTTAAAATAAGAGCTTATTTTTTAACGTTATCTAAGGTAGCGTTTCAAAATAAGCTAGTAGCTTCCTAATTTTTTTTCATCTTTAACCTTATTATTTTAAAGAAATGACATCATTTACCCTTCTCAATTAAAACAATTTTCGCTAAACCTTTTTTTACTTTTTATCTTCAATATGTTTGGTTGTAATTTCAATTTAACATTTGTGTTTGCTTCTTCGCCCCCCCTCAAAAGAAATCCTGGATACGTCACTGGGTAGAGCACATCACTTTTTATTGGGTTATATAATCACGTTTTAAGGGGTTATGATTTTTTTTGAGAATTAGCGCGTTACATCTTGAATATAATAATATTTTATTATGATCATGCAAGTATACATTTATCAATCAAAATAACACCTTGAGACCAAAATAGTACTAGTTACTCAACATATCATTTTCATAAACTATTCCTATATTTAATTTCTTTCATCTCTACTGTTTTCCGTATTATTTATTTAGTTATGTGGTGAGTTTTGGGATGTAAAATTTATCAAATCTATACTATTTTATTTACAACTCTTGAACTAAAAACTTTTCTTAAGAGATAACACACTTGCTCTATTTAAATTATAGGCAAAAACTTGTGTGAGACCGTCTCACCATGAGACGGGTCGAGACGGGTCGGGTCAAGATGCAAATGTAACACTTATATGCTCAAATGTAATACTAATCAAGAATAAAATTTTTGTTACTTATTAGGGTAAATGTAATACTTTTAAGGGAAAATACAATACTTTTACATTTCGATTTAAAAGTATTACATTTTTCCTCAAAAGTATTATATTTGCCCTTATAAGTGAGAGGTACTTGTCAACATTACTTATTATGCAAAATGTATTACTTTTTCCCTTATAAGTAACAAAAATTGTATTTTTGATTAGTGTTATATTTGAGCATATAAGTGTGAGATTTGCACATATAAGTATGACATTTGCATGGTGCTTTGACCCGACCCGACCCGTCTCACGAATAAGGATCCGTGAGACGGTCTCACACAAGTGTGACCCTAAATTATAAGTAATCTAATGAATATATTTCTAAAAAAAATAATTATTGATGATGAGAAAAAAGAAGTTATACACATGAATATGCCATCCGTGACAGCATATGATACTTAACAACTCATTCTTCTTGTCAACATTCCTAAAAGAGACGAAGATGATGCAATAGAGAGATAGAAGATAACAAATTGCCTAAACAAGAAGAAACTAATTTGAGTTGGCAATTTAGAATATAGTTCATTAATTCTATTGCTCATATAATAGCTAGATTTTTGGGAAAATGATATGTAGTAAATAAGAACGATAATGATAGCCGGAAACAAGTTCTAAAGTGGTGAATCATGGTTCTCGTATCAAAAAGTTATGAACATGTTTGATTTTTCTTAAGATCTGTCTAATTGAGTCTGTCACGTTACATAAAATTAGGAAACCCAATATATACCCGATTTAAAAGACCGGTTAATTTGATTTAAATTCAAATTATTACTTTAACCCAATACAGCTCTTTTACATAAAAAGCAAAACAAAAAAGTATAAGTAAAGAGCACTAAGGTTGTCTGTTTTCCATATATTTTGAGCATTTAGTCATGAAAAGGATGTCCAAAATGTTTGAAACTTTTTCAAAAAAAGAGGGGTTTATTCCAAAATTGGGGAAAAAGTTGAGGGGCTTCAGGTCTGATTAGGGGTAACACTACAAAGTTTTGCTTATAAGTCCCTATATTTACTAGAAATCAAACAAAAACCCGGCATTACAAAAATATGAAATGAACGCAATCCTCGCCCGCCCCTCACTGAACTCCACTCTACTCCTCCGCCTACCCCAAAACAACCACCACCACTTCCTCCGCCTGACGCCCTCTCTTTCTTTCTTTCTCTCATAATTTCTTAAGGGGCTTTTTATCGAACACTTTGTGGGCAATATAGAAGAGATTGTGAGAAAGGTGAATCGATCGAGCGGAGAAAATGCGGTTCCTTCTCATTCTGTTTGTCATCCTTCACTTACATTTCCGCCACTGCGCTGTCGCCGGAAAAGGGTGGCGGATACCGGAGTACCGTGCTTTGCTGGCCGTGAAGGCGGCGTTTGCCGACGAGTCTCAGTCCGCACTGGCCTCATGGAATGTCTCCACCTCTCACTGCACGTGGCTAGGCGTCACGTGCGACTCTTCCCGTCGCGTGACAGCTCTTGATATCTCCGGTCTTAACCTCTCCGGCGTCCTATCTCCTGACGTCGGCCATCTCCGCTTTCTTCGCAACCTCTCCGCAGCTGCTAACCAACTTTCCGGCCCCATTCCTCCGGGAATCTCGGTCATTTCTACCCTCCGTTACCTCAACCTCTCCAACAATATCTTCAACGAGACATTCCCTCCGCAGCTCGCCCGCCTGCGGAACCTCCAGGTTCTCGACCTCTACAATAACAATATGACCGGTGACCTGCCGGTTGAAGTCTACCAATTGCAGAACCTCCGGCACCTCCATCTCGGAGGCAACTACTTCGGTGGTGCCATTCCGCGGGAGTATGGAAGGTTCCAGAATCTGGAGTATCTGGCGGTTTCTGGCAACGAGCTCGTCGGTGTGATACCGCCGGAGATCGGAAACCTCACTAAGCTTCAACAGCTCTATATTGGCTACTACAACTCCTTCTCCGGTGGAATACCGCCGGAAATGGGGAACTTGTCTCATCTCATTCGCCTCGATGCCGCTAACTGTGGACTCGACGGCGAGATTCCCCCAGAAATAGGGAAGTTGCAGAACCTGGACACTCTGTTCCTGCAAGTGAACGGTCTTACCGGGTCGTTAACTGCGGAACTAGGGTTTCTGAAGAGCTTGAAGTCCATGGATCTGTCGAATAACATGTTCTCCGGCGAAATACCGTCCACATTCGCGGAGCTTAAGAATCTCACACTTCTAAACCTCTTCCGGAACAAACTTCACGGATCAATACCGGACTTTATCGGCGATTTGCCGCAGCTGGAGGTGCTGCAGCTATGGGAAAACAACTTCACCGGTAGCATTCCACAGGAATTGGGGAAAAATGGTAAGCTTCAGCTTCTGGATCTCAGTTCCAACAAATTGACCGGAAATTTGCCCCCAAATTTGTGCACTGGAAACAACCTGCAGACCCTAATAACTCTCGGTAACTTTTTATTTGGTCCGATTCCGGAATCTCTTGGCCAGTGTCGGTCACTTAATCGAATCAGGATGGGGGAGAACTATCTAAATGGTTCCATTCCTAAAGGGCTTCTGAGCTTGCCGGAGCTCTCACAAGTTGAACTCCAGGACAATCTCCTCACCGGCACTTTTCCAGAGACTCATTCGGTCTCTTCCAGTCTTGGACAGATCAGCCTTTCAAACAATCATTTGGCTGGGCCATTGCCTCCGAGCATTGGAAATTTTGCAGGTGTGCAGAAGCTGCTTCTAGATGGAAATAAATTTTCCGGCCACATTCCTGCAGAAATCGGGAAATTGCAGCAGTTATCAAAGATGGATCTCAGCCACAACGATTTGTCCGGTGCCATTGCGCCAGAGATAAGTCAGTGCAAGCTGCTGACATTTGTTGATCTCAGCCGGAATCAACTTTCTGGTGAAATTCCTACTGAGATTACAGGAATGAGGATATTAAACTACTTGAATCTGTCTAGGAATCACTTAGTTGGGAGCATTCCGGCACCAATTGCCTCTATGCAGAGTTTAACTTCAGTGGACTTTTCATATAACAATCTGTCTGGATTGGTTCCGGGGACTGGCCAGTTCAGTTATTTCAATTACACTTCATTTTTGGGCAACCCTGATCTCTGTGGCCCTTATTTGGGACCTTGCAAAGATGGTATTGTTGATGGGTCTCATCAGCCTCGTGCAAAAGGGGGATTCTCATCTTCTTTGAAGCTCTTGCTTGTTATCGGGTTGCTTGTCTGCTCAATTGTGTTTGCTGTTGCAGCAATTATAAAGGCCCGCTCATTAAAGAAGGCTAGCGAGGCTCGTGCATGGAAGCTTACTGCATTTCAGCGCCTAGATTTCACTTGTGATGATGTTCTTGATTGCTTGAAGGAGGACAACATTATTGGAAAAGGAGGTGCAGGTATAGTTTACAAGGGAGCGATGCCTAATGGGGAACAAGTTGCTGTGAAAAGGTTGCCAGCCATGAGCCGTGGATCTTCACATGATCATGGGTTTAATGCAGAAATACAGACTCTTGGGAGGATCCGGCACAGGCATATTGTCAGATTATTAGGCTTTTGCTCAAACCATGAAACAAATCTTTTGGTTTACGAGTATATGCCCAATGGGAGCTTGGGTGAAATGCTTCACGGAAAGAAAGGCGGTCATTTACATTGGGATACAAGGTATAAGATAGCTGTGGAGGCTGCAAAGGGCCTTTGCTACCTGCATCACGATTGTTCACCTTTGATCCTCCACCGTGATGTGAAATCCAACAACATTCTTCTGGACTCGAACTATGAAGCTCATGTTGCTGATTTCGGACTTGCCAAGTTCTTGCAGGATTCTGGAACATCAGAATGCATGTCTGCTATTGCAGGTTCTTATGGATACATAGCACCAGGTATAATCTACAGAAATGATGCTTTATTTTATATATTAGATGTGCTTTAACCTTTAATTCATTTTGCCCCTTGGTGCTAAAATTGTTTGCTGCTCTCTGAAACTTCTAGTCATATGTTTCAATGAAACTTCATTTATTTGTGATATCTTATATTGGTGGACCAAACTTTTCTATACATATTAATTGCTGGGGCTTGTCTTACCTAGTTTCAGTAAGTAAATCGGGCAATTGGAATGTGAAGTCACTTTCATTTTTTCTGGCATTTAAATGATAGGTGAACACCATGACAAAGTCATCTACAGTTCTACACGGATAGAAATGTGGAATAAATAAGGCTATTAACTACCTCGATATTGTTTGGTTGGTATTAATGAATATTAAAATGCTCTAGTTGCCTTGACAGCAATTCAAAATGAACTACCCCCCTGCAAACAAAGCAAAATAAAGAATTACTTTGTACTTGACAATTACTTGTTTCAGGAAGTTAGTTTATTGAAGGTAATTCTTAATCTACTGTGTTCTGTGATTCCCTCCCACCAATGATTCGAACACAATATTTTTGCTCTTTTGCAGAGTATGCGTATACACTGAAGGTTGATGAGAAGAGCGATGTTTACAGCTTCGGGGTGGTGCTGCTAGAACTGATAAGCGGAAAGAAGCCAGTTGGGGAGTTTGGTGATGGTGTCGACATAGTCCAATGGGTACGAAAAATCACAGATGGGAAAAAGGAAGCAGTGCTGAAGATCCTCGATCCAAGGCTCTCGACTGTCCCCCTTCACGAGGCAATGCACGTGTTCTATGTAGCAATGCTGTGCGTGGAAGAACAGGCGGTGGAGCGCCCAAAGATGCGCGAGGTCGTGCAAATGCTAACGGAGTTGCCCAAACCACCAAACAACAAACAGGATGACTCAACAGTGACAGAGTCCCCTCCACCATCAGCCTCTGTAGTGGAGTCCCCCAGCACAACTTCAAGGGACCTGAAAGACCAAATGCAGTCACCACCACCTGATCTTCTCAGCATCTAAAATCCTGGATTTAGAGTATGGAACCCTATGTTCACTTATTCTCTAGTTACCCTATCAGTTTGCTGCTTCTATTTTTATTTTTGTTTTCCTTTTTTATTAGTAGTTGTTATTGGGGGAAGGGAAGGGGGTTTGCTTAACTATCTAACTTCAAGGTGTTCGCTGTTCCAAGCTTTGGTTTTTGTGTAATATGTACAGTTGGATTGGAGTTGTAGTAAAAGTGGTAGTAGTAAAAATCTCCTGTTTTTCTGGTCATTAATGTAATTTACTGTAGAAAATGTGAATAGTAATTGGGTATAAATAAATGAAGTCTGTAGAGCGGTAGCCGCCTTGAAGTTGGGGCAGAGTGGTGGTTCCAGTTTCCGAGGACGGTGAATTCAGTTGGCGCCAAGAAAACAGTCAGGCCGGGATCCTCCTCATCGTCATCATGAATCATGATCTTAGTTGCATTTAATTTTGCAGCAGATCAGAAATATAAAAAATGGAATCAGATAGTTGTCTCTTCTCCTCGGTGGGGCCCGGCCAAGCCAACATTAATGGCGTTCCCATTTGCCCTCCGTATTTCGTAAGACGGAGATGTCTGCGTAAACGCCGTACGGTGTTGCGTTAGCAGCTTAGACGCTATCTGAGAATAACAAATAATGCTGCTTAAATCAGGACTAGTGTGATTTGAGTTGGCAAGCCATCTGCCGTTGGATTTTGCATTTTCAATTCGTAGCTACATTCCATGCTGATTGATAGATATGATTGTTCACTCCATCCCCGGCCCCTCAATCACCTTCCTCTCCTTGCATCTTTTAAAACCTACAACATAATACTAAGCTAAATGCTAAACAAATTGGTATATATGGGACTAATCTTAAAAGGGTCTTGATGAAATGCTTTTTTTCAGAGTGTTGAACATATAATATATCAAATACGGAGTATAAATGTACGTGTAATTTTTTTTTTTTTTGGTAAATGTACGTGTAATTTGATTATCAACGAATTAACACATCTTTTAATAAATGATACGGAGTATCACTTAATTTAGGATATAATTTAACGGAATTAATAATCTTGAGTTATTAAAAAAATGATTGTAAAGGTTGGGGATCTTCCCACATATAATATATTTACCTGAGGAGTTTGAGAATGATAGAAAAATCATCGGGAACATTGATTTAGTGGATGAGAAGTCTCACTTAAAATTTACTTTCAACAGTAAGATGGGGTCAATAGAAGCAGTCAATTTCTACAATGAACATTGAGAGTTTGAATTGGATAGATCAACTCAATGTACCTCCTCATAGATCTTGGTCGATTGTGTTCATAAGGTTTGAATATAGTTTAGTGAAATCAAAATGTTATAAAAAAAAAAAAAGAAAAAAGAAAAAAGGAAAAGAGAGAGAGAGAGAATGATATAGAAGTGAGCAATTTATCGGAGGACAACCTGATTGACACCTAGTCCTTCTGCTTGCGGATTTTGTAGTCACATGAGCTTCAACATCATCAAACAATAAACGACAACAACATTAAAGATTCATTGAATATATATATATTGATCTTGCACATCCATCTTTTTTATGGTGACATATATACCTTTCGTTCATTCATCATATATAGGCTCCATCCAATCATATTTGGAGCTCAAGAAATTTATAATATATCCTTCTATCATCCAAACCCTTCATAAGCACAAGAGAATTTCTCAGTAAATAACATTCACTAGAATGGTACAATTAACTTTAAAGAAGATTCAAACTTATGACATATGATTGAAAAGTGTATGATATTTAATAAATTTAAAATTCAAAACATGTATGTTAATACAGTGGAAGAATTTTTCCCACCAAGTATATACCAAGATATGGATGAAAAAGAAACATACAAATACAAAACCATGCATAGGGTCTCAAAATCTTTTGTGCAAAAGGACTTTCCATTTGTTTGGGTGGTCCCCCAATAATATTCCCTTTTCAATTGACAGCCCAACAACTCCTTAGCCTTTACAATCTATTTGCATTATCTCAACTTTTTTGTTCACCACTGTTTTTGTTCTTATCCTAACACCCACATAATAATCTCATTTATAGATATTTGTTCCTTGGTAGTAGCATAGGACTGTCACTTTCTTGTGCCTAATTACACAGTTATTGCATGTTACAGAAATGAAAAAGGGAAAAAGCAGGATTGAATTCTTGGAAAAAGAAAAAATATTACCCGAAAATAATGATCAAGTGAGTGAAACATGATTCTTATACTAAAAAGTTACGAGTTTAATTCTTGTCAACATCATTTTGTTTCTTGCTACCTCTCCTTTACAGACTTGTGTAAGGTATTAAGCATGAATTTTTTCAGTATATACTATCAAGTAGTGACTACGTATTAAAGGGAAAAATCACGATTCAGTTGATGTTGGAAAGGAAAAAAAAGGATGAGAGTTAAAAACCTTTTGCCTTTTGATGTCTCCTAAGTTTTGAAAAATTCATGGGAAATAAAACAATAGATTGGTGGGTGTGGGACACCACCCACTACAAGGGCAAAGCTGTAAAGGGAATTTGTAAAAGAATTTTTTTTGGGCACTTTGAGTAAAAATATAAAATAATATGATATGATATGCTTCTCTATCACTCCAATTATATGAATTTATTTACAGAAAGGATAAGACACAAATGTGGGGAATGTAGGGACTGAGAATCATATTGTAATATATCATGATTCATGAAGCATGCAAGATGATGGTAATGGGAAAAAAGGCAGACATATAACAAGATTTTAGGGTTTTATTTAATACAATTTTAAATTTTGTTTTGGTTGAGACAAATTCACTTACGACACATTGCCACTAAGTAGACAAATCGATTAACACGTTATAAAGAGAATATTAGGTCAACTATTTAATGTTTTAAATAATGGTAGACCAACTTTTTCTTTGATATATATAGCAATAACATTCCACCATTAATAGTTCATTTTCAATAATCAACACCTAAACTTGAAAGTTTTGCATCTATCATTAAATTAAGATGAGGATTGCCAAGGAATTCAATTGGTCAACTATGAGGAGATTGAACGAATGGAAACATGATTGATAGATTAAATAGTAGACACTAATCTAACTATTTTTAAAGATGACTTATTACAATGAGAATTAGATTGATTTGTCAAAGGAAGGAAGATCAGTTTAGCTCTTCCTGTAAATGATCTATCACTTTATTAGTTAAGCAATTACAGTTGAATAAAAAGTTAACTATATGTTCTAAAAAAAAAAAGAAGAGTTAACTATATATCTACTCTCTCCTATAACCTGGCTACATGCTCAACTAGACAACTAGTTGAGGACAAAGGGTAAAAACCTCCGCGATAAGAAAGATTTGGGTGGGAGAAGGGAGATAATTTACAAATCAAAAGTGTAACCGGCTATCGGCTACCTATCAACTTTATAATTGATCTCATTTTTGTTACACTATCCATGTTACAAACCTTCATTCACATTTCACTAAACCTAGTCCGTGATTATCTATAAGTCAAATATATGTCATCAATTGCAAAAAGAACTTGAACTTATACCGTAAAACCAAACCTACAAAAACAAAAATTCTTACTAACTCAACCAATCTAGTAGTACTACTAGCTAGAAACCTAGACTTTCACAGGACTCTACTGTTTGAGAAATCTAAACCATAACATGTTACTGTGCGTTTGGTTGGAATGAGTGAATTAGAGGAGAAATAAATTGTAATTCTATGATAAAAGAACAAGGTGAGAATTTAAATTACATTATTTTGTAGGCATGAATAAAATGACAGGAAATTGAAAGGGAAGAAGTGAATAAAGACTAAAATGTCATTTTATAACAATAATAAGGATAAAATAATAATTCATTGTTGAATTACAATTCTTAAGGAACCATAGGAATTGCAATTCTATAATTGAAATTTCGTAAAATTGTAATTATCTCTAACCATAAAATTTGATAAAAATGGAATTACAATTCTATCCTACCAAATTGAATCCCTTGTGATGATACTGTGATAGACTGATAGTTATGGAGTACTGGGGATTAAATCATGAAGAAATCGCCCCTTTTTACCCCCACCACAGCATTACATGTGTCGATAAGACTGTGAAACAGTGTGGGCTGAGGGGTAATGATAAGAATAGGGGAGTCAAAGCATTCAAATTTTTTCTAAGTACAGACTTTATCATCATTTGAGGGTTTCTACGTAATGTTTCTGCCACCCTGCCACCCACCAGCATTACAGTATTGGTCAATATTTTGAACCCTCGAATAATTGTGCACAGCTTACACATATATGGTACAATCAATTCAACCATATTAACCTAAAAAGTAAGACTTAACAATGAGTATTTGTCCCCTCCCACTTTCTTAATCGCTGAAATTACGTTATGAAATCAGAGGAATCCGAGAATGCTTTTACACTTTCTTCTTCGCTCTTTTCTCCGCGCCCAGCTGTATGGAATGGACTGCCGGTGCATATATGGACTGGGCTGAACTGCTTGTCAAGGCCCAGATATATTCCAAGCTGTAAGGCCTAGGGGTATAATCGGTAAATTATGCTATGGACCCGGGTCCACCTTGCAAAATAGACTCGACAGGTCTATATTCACAATTTTAGAACTTTATATTTATAATTTTAAATCTCAATATACAAAATTACATTACTCAATATTCACAATTTTGAACTCTATATTCACAATTTTGTTATATAAATTCAAAAATTGTGTTATATTGTTGAATATAGAGTTATGAAATTGTGAATATAAAGTTATGAAATTTTAAATATAAAGTTTTGTAATTGTGAATATAGAGTTCTAACTATATTCGGTACCCGTCAGATAACTTGGTGCTTGGACCCTGCCATCTCCTCTACATGCGGTACAAAAAGGAAAGAAATTGTTTTTGTTGGAGACACTATTATCGATTTATCGGTTGCCTTCCCGACATGTAGGCCAATGAGCCGCCTTCCTTACATGCAGGCTCCTTGGGCCGCCTTCCCAACATTAGGGGTGTACGTTTCGGGCTTTAGTTCTGTTTTTTTCGATTATAATTTTTTGGTTTTAAAAACATTAAACCTTTAAACCATTCAATTTAACATTAGAGTTCAGCTCGGTTTTGGTTGAGTTTGAAAGAGTTTGGTTTCGGTTCAGATTTAATTATGTTCAGTGTTCGGTTCGGTTTAAGATCCCCAAATTTCAGCATTTCCTAATTTTTCGAACATACTACCAAACAATACGTATTCACATAATAGCATAATACATATCCAAAATCTAAACATTATATAACAAAATAGCAATTCAAAGTTTAATCATACTACTAAGTACTAATTGTGAGGTGAAAAACAATTGCAGTAAACAACAAAAGTGCAAAGTAGACAAAAAAAAGAACCCCTGCTTTGGACGACCAACTGACGAAAATACTAGCGGTGGACTAAAAGTGGAACACTTTAAATAACAGTGGTCGCAATATGGTAAAATTAATTAAGGTGAACTAAAATTGGACACACCCCTATCTATAATAGTAGGACCGAAAAATGAATTCATTCTTTTTATTTCAGCTAACCCGTAAATATTTGGGTCAGGTTATGAGTTTCGTTGGGATTCGTGCATAAAATTTGAGCTTCTTGCTACTTGAAGGTGAGCTTGCCCAGGGTTGTTATGCCATGGACCCAGGTCCACCTTGCAAGGTGAACCTGGGTCTACATTCACATACACTATACTCTACATTCACATACACTATACTCTACATCCACATTCACACATTACAGGATTATACGTTTAGTAACTATATTACCACTGTTTTGCATTCACACATTCAAAACTCTATATTCACAGGTTCTATACTACATATTCACAACTTGAGAACTCCACATTCATACATTACAAGGCTACAAGTTGCTAGAACTTCTTAACTTTATTACAGATTAACACATGCATAACTTTACATTCACGATTTCTATACTCCATATTCACAATTTGAAACCTCCACATTCACACATTTCTGGGCAACTCTACATTCACACAATCATAAATCTACATTCACGATTTCTATACTGACAGTGTAATTGGGTACCCGACCCGGAACCGTCAAACTACCCAAGACACCTCACTCCTCAGCATCAATGCGCAACGGTCCAACTCCTCAGCATTGATGGCCAACGTTCAGCTCCTCAGCATTGATGACAGACGTTCAGCTCCTCAGCATTCAACACCTCGGGTATTGATGTCCAACGGTCACTGAACTGAAAGGAATAAAGAGGCTCACAACCACATAGTGGGGGGGCTTCGGACACTTCTTACTAGAACAATAGATATTACATTCACTTGTACACTGGCACTACGCTCAATACTGTTCTCAAGTACTCAAACACTGTACCATCTTACTTCAATAATACTCAGATTACATACCCGGTAACCCATTATTACCGTCATATACTATACATTCACACATTTTTGGACAACACTGCTGGAAATCAGCGATTTTCCGACCACCGGGAAGTGGTCGGAAATAGCCAAAATACGGTCGGAAACGGTTGTTCCGACCACATTTCCGACCACTTTGGGGATAAAAAAAATGCTTGTCGGTAATTCCGACCACTCTAGGCAGTGGACGGAAATACCGTTTACAAAAATAGTACCGCCGGAAAATTTCGCCGCCAGGGAAGGTTGGTTGTCCGGAGGTTTCCGTCGGAAATTCCGGCCACGGGTGGTCGAAAACTGGAGGCAAAGAACATCATAAATTTCCGACCACTTTTGGTGGTCGGAAATATGCCTGGTAAAAAAAAAAAAATCATTTCACTACAGAGAGGATTCCTCTGTAGTGAAATGAATATATATATATTTGCAAGTTTGTAAATGGTAACTTTTCCTTTTCTTCATTACACCCAATATCATATCATTACATAAATGGTAATTACACCCAAAAACAAATATCAGATCAAAATGATACTTTATGTGTGTTCTCTTCATAAACATAAAGTAACACCCAAGGAACAAATATCAGATCTGATTGCTACTTTATGTGTGTGTTCTCTTCATTACAATCAAAATGGTAAAAGAAATATGCAAGTTCCTCATATCGTGTGAATAACTTTTCCTTTTCTTCCTCATATTTGTTCACAACATCTGTCAAATGTCCTCAACAGTCAGTTTACATAAATTTTGATATGAACCATAAGCAATTATATTATAGTCCAATTAAATTTGCACAAGTGCATTACTTCATAGTTACAAATATATCAGAAAAATTCTCAATGCTGCATGAAAATAATGTTATCAAAATTAGACTTGCAATATCCAAAATCAAAACAACAATCCAATAAAAGCCATTTAATAAAGGTACTTTTCAGAGTAGGAGATGTGTAGCTTTCTCCTTGATGAACTTCTCATAGATTGCTTGGAACTTGGCACTTTCATTCTTCAGTAAGTTCTCACACTGCATGTAAGCAAGCAGAATATATTCAAACTAGAAGATAAAATTGGAATGCTCCACATGAAATCCATCAAGTGCAATTAATCCTTGTGAAGACGCATACCTCTTTTGAGCTCTTGGAGAGTGCCTTGAAAAAGTTTTGCCTAAGAGAACACACACATAAAGTAGCAATCAGAGATTGCAGTATGACAAATGATACACCCTAATTTGATAGCAATCAGAATTTCTTCTTACCTTTCTTTCTCAAGTTTGGATTTCACATCTTCAATATCCTGCAACCATTGCATATTATTACTAAAGAAAACTATTCCAGAAAGACTTGTGGTCCAGATTTGGGACAACAAAGGCTACAACTATGGAATGAAATGTACATAACAAAGCCAGTTGTTAATCTATACAAAATGGGAATAGGATCATGTTGCTTATCAGTTTTGCTGCTAGTGTAAAAACGTGCATGAAACTAATGCAGATCATTAACAAATAGGACACAATCAACCAAAACCAACACATTTCCACCAAGTTGGTTGCATTCTTGCAAACTTAGTAAACAAATGCTGGAAAGCACAATGACCATGCATTTTGCTAAACTTGACATGCATTATTGAAGCACTGGATATAAAAGAAACACAAAAAAAACCCTGCTCACTCCAATTTGGTAAACTTAACATGCAAGAAGACTTCCAAATAAGAAAAATGTGCATGGCTTCAACGAGATTTTTCATATATTCCCTCATAATACTTCATCATTTATTGGCATATGCCATAAAATCCTCATTTCAAGCAACTGGAATATCTCTCTAACCATTGTAAGGACAGAAGGTATGACAGTTAATTGGGGGAATAAGTTTTTGCAGAAACAATATTCAGAATGCATATTATTATAAAGATGCCAAAAAGTGCATTGAAAAAAAACAGAGATGTACAATCTACCTCTTGCTCTAGCTTTTCTTAAGGTCTCCAGATTGGAAAAAAAAAAAAACAGAGATGCGAAACCATTGTCCTGGAAGAAAAAATTAGAACAATTTAAAATTATTATCTAGAAAAAAAACACAAAAATTGACAAAAAAAAGAGAAGAGATACTAAATCTGCATAAACCAAAATTTCAACAGATTATATAAAAATAAACTAAACACATACCAAACTTAAGCTCATTTACTTAAAACCCAAAGAAAATCGGAAAAAAAAAAAGAAAAAAAAATCGTAGATCTAAAATACTGAAATTTTGGGGTAAAAATTTGGTATGGCGCCATTTATTTTTATTTTTTTAATTTTTTGGGTCTAAAATATAGTAGAGTTTAATTGTTTGAGTGTATACTTTAAGTCTTTAATATAGTTATCTAAATGTAATGTAGTCTATAAGTACAAATTATGCAAATTAAAAACTTTGACTAATTATAATAAAATATACATAGTAATAATTAATTATTTTGCATTATTATAGAATAATATGCACTCCATGTATGTAGTGAAATGTATTATTTCATATGTATTTTCAATGTAGTTCTTGTAACTAAACGTCATGGAGATGGTGCAACTATATGCTTGCTATTTGTTAGAATTGCCTAAGACAATAGAAAATATGATGAAATTGTTGAGTCGGTCATTTTGACATATGTACAATCTTTGGAAAATCTCTTTACTACAGTGATATTATCAATAAAATTATTATTATAATTATATACTAATATGATCAATGACAATGTTTTTTTCAAAATTTATAATTGCTATAAAGACATGGTAGTCAAGCCATAGCTGCATATCTAGACAAATACTCTACATTGTAATATAGCCAGTCGTACTAAAAAAATAACAGTGCTTTTTTCAAAATTTATAATTGCTATAAAAAATATTATAACTTCAACTCATTAAAATTTTTATTCTAACTTAACAAAAATTCATACTATATCACACACAATTTACAATATCACCCACAATTTATTAAATATGCTATAGAAAAGGTTTATAGTAACAATATATTTCTCTAGCATATTTAATAAATTATGGATGATATAGTAATAACTTTTCTTAAGTTATAATAATGATTTTTTTTGTATTATGGGATAAAAGCAATACACGATGATATATACAATTCATTAGATCAGTTTGATTAGAAACAAAGTGATGTGTCATTGAAATTAAAGGGCAATAGGAGACACTGTAGCAGCGTTAGAGATAGTTCGCTCAAACAAAAAACCAGCAAAGTCATCAGGAATGGACGTTATGATAAAACCTATACTACTGATACCATATGAATGTTTGTATTCTGTGATAAAATAATACATAGTATAATACACGATGATATACAATACGTTATGTAGTATTATGAAACTCAATAGAACTAGAATTATACAGTCTTAACAAGAATAAAGATTTTAAAGAGTTACGTTGAAATTATAGCATATGTATCTACATTGAAAGTGCAACACAACCTTATTTAACAAGAACGGTGATATATTATTTACTAGTAATCGAAAAAAGAAAAGATTATAAATGAAATAATCAATGATAAGAAAAATCATGTGGCCTTCATATCATTGAACCACAACAATAACAACAACAATAAAATAAAAAATTTAAATTAAAAGAGGACATTTTTATGGTGGTCGGAAATACCGTCCACCTTCCGACCACCACGGGGTCAGAAACAATATGACTTTAAAAAGATTAAAATACCGAAAAAAATTTCCGACCATCTTTACTAAGTGGTCGGTATTTCCGACCATCATGTAAAGGTGGTCGGAATTTCCAACCACTCTCCGACCACTTTAACTCTTCGACGTAAAAATAAAAAAAATCCACTTTTTGTGACATTTTTTGGGTGGTCGGAAAAGAGGTCGGAAAAACACAAATTTCCAGCAGTGAACTCTATATTCAGCAATATGTTTACTAATTAGAAAAAAAAAAAGACAAAAATAACGTAGTTTTGGACCCAGATCTACCTTGCAAGGTGGACCTGGGTCCACAGCATAATTTGCCGCTTGCCAACAATCCCCACATGTCAGACGTTTCAAATTGGGCTCAATCCAAATATATGAAACTAGCGGCCCATAATGATTAGGCCTTTGCATGAATAATGGATTTTGATGTAGTGCTAATTCGGCCCAGATAATGGTTCTTGTTAAGTTTGAATGAGTTGAGCTTTAGCACGCAAGTGGGCTTTCAAAGCCTTTTCTCTATTTAGCATTTGGCCCAACACACAATTCAATAAAATTTGGAATAAGGATCAAATAAACGGCAATTTATATCGTGGACCAGGGTCCGTAATGTATTGTGATTGCGGACCCTGATCCAATACACAGAATTACTTTATAATGTATATAATTCATGTTCATAATACACATACACATAAACACGATATAATAAACATGAATTAAACACTTCACATAATACACAGAATTCATGTTCATATTACACCTGCACATAAACACAGTATAATGAACATGAATTAAACACTTAACATAATACACATAATTCATGTTCATTATATCGTGTTTATGTGTATGTGTATTATGAATATGTCTATGCATTATGGACATGAATTATGTACATTATGAAGTCAAATTCTATGTATTGGATCAGGGACTGTGGACCCTGGTCCACGCTATAACGATTGCAAATAGACCATCCAACTACACAACAAAATGCAATTGGGTCATCGAACTTTAAAAAAATTAAAATTAGGTCCCCAAACAATGCAAAATAATGCAATTTAACATAAAATGACATGTTGACCTGGTAGCGTAATTATCTAATTTTAAAATATTTTTAAAATTTTATTTTAATAAATTTAAATTAAATAATTATTATATTAAAAACACCTTGCCATCTCTGAAATAATAATCTGGAATAAAGTGTTTATTACTTATAAGAAAAAATACAATACATTTGAAGAAAAATATAATGCTTTTACATTATGATTTAAAAGTACTACATTCTTTTTTTCAAAAATATATTAAACTTTCCCAAGTAACAAACACTAGTAAACATTACTTATAAGAGTAAATGTAATACGGAGTACTTTTGAGGAAAATGTAAACGTTTACATTTGATTTAAAAGTAAAGTAAATATCACTTTTGGTTCCCTAACTATTGTACATAAATCACATCTAATCCTTCATTATTAAAATTTTCTAATTAGGTGCATGACTTTGTAATTTGGATCACACTTAATTATGCCGTCCAATTTTTAAATCAACTATTACATAAATTCATAATTTAAACGTATTTTGGTCATTTTATGCATATTTTATTAATTTATTTTCCCATTTTTATTTCTTCTTCCACTCCCTTTCTTATATTTCTTCTATTTCATACCCACTAACATTAAGGAGTTTTTTTTTTTTTTTTTTTTAAACACTATAAAGTCTTCATCATCTGACATATCCCTTGCATATTCAAAGTAAACTGTGACTATATATAATAATTTATTGAAAGGGGAAATAAATTTATCACAATTTTGTTTACTCATCATACTAGCCAACACTTTTTTTTTTGGTTGTTGTTGTTGTTGTTGTTTATTTCATCTCTTTTTCTTCAAAATTTGAAGCTATTAAGCAGAGCTACATCATGTCATCATCCAACCAGAGACCAAAAGGGAGACAACTTAACGGGGGGGGGGGGGGGGG
>NC_044918.1:6774829-6784463 GCF_003576645.1 Ipomoea triloba
GGGGGGGGGGGGGGGGGGTGAGAAAATCATGAAAATCCATGCCGACATTGTTCGCATGTACTAAAATACATACCAAATTCACCACACTGCCCATATATATACACACATGACAAGCAGAGTAAGCACACCCATTTCAAACACGAATTACACAATTTACATATACATACATCATAACAACAAACTAGGTTATATATGGTACACCCACTGATTACTACTGGCTAGGCTCGAACACATGATCCTTATACAGAAAAATCATTTCGTGCCACTAGACCACAAGATCATTGACATTATCTTGTTAGGTTAAAGCAGGGAAATAGAAGGGAGAGGAAGAAAGGCAATAAAAGGGGAAAATAAAATATACATAGAATGATGAAAAAAAACCCTTTAAATTCATAAATTCATGCAATAGTTGGGTGATAATCGTGTTTATGTCCATGCTTCTACCCCATATATAGACCTATTTTGAGTGAAAAAAATATTTTGATTTTATGCAAAATGTGTCTTAATTCATTTGTTTATATTCTTATGTGCATAAATTGCTAAATTGAAGACAATTGTAGCCTTTCGGGACATTTTGAATGATTATCGGAGTCAATGTGAAGTTAAGGAGGTGGCTAAAATACTTTAAATGGAGCTAAAGACTGGTGTCTTCAATGGTCTTAATCACTTGGGCAAACCAAGGCAAAAGTGGAGCAAAAGAGCAAGAAATTAAAATTCTCACACAAATTCACCACTGTTCGATATTGGACCATATCTCAGCCTAGGAATATCCAAATGAAGTGATTCTTGCGTCATTGGAAAGAATACTTAAAGGGATACAACTCTTATGAAGACATCAAAGTGTAGATAAGAAGGGAAAATGGTCAAAATCAGCCTACAAACCGGACTAGTGTCGCAGGAGGATTCTCAACGCGTCGAGAAGAGGCATAATGGCCCCGATTTTACTCTAAACTAACTCGACGCGACGAGACCATCCATATCTGCAATTTTTGCTGCTCGGAATTGTCTGTTTGCCCCATTCTCCACCCCAACTATATATAGCATCATTTTCTCTCAATCCTAAGAGGGACTGCGGTTTGGAAGACAAAGGGAGTTAAGAGAGGTGATTCTTCACACTCCAAAGGAAGGAGGGATATCCACACCTTGGAAGAGTATAATCATTGCAAAAGCTTTGGAGAAAGATTGGATGATCAAAAGCTACCAACTAGAGAAAGAGAAGAGCTTGGAAGACACATTTGGGAGAATAATCTCTTCCTCTCTTCTTTACTTTAAGCTTTTATTGTATCTTCCTAGCTTGAGATTATTGTTATTGAAACTATGTTAGTCATGGTTGGCTAAGCTTGTCTTTGAGATTTTTGGGTATAAAAGTGCTTATGAACCTATATGCCTTGTTCTTAATTTTCTTAATGATATATTTGTATTTAGGTTTTATGACTTGTGTTGCAATTGTGATTTATATTGTTGATGCTTGTAATTAAAAACCTAAATTACTTGTTTCACTGCTATATATATTTATGTCTTGATGGGAGTTAAGGTATATATTAGAGTACCCACTGCACATCAATTGCGCTTGACTATTGTTTCTTGGAAGAGAGCATTTGGTTAAGAGATTTTAAGATGCTTGTTCTTGTTTTGTAGCTATGAACCGATACTACATTGTAACATAGTCAATAATACTAAAAAAAAAAAGTTAGCATTAGGTGATTAAACACTTGACCCCCAAAAATCTCAGTCTTACTTTCTTGTATTTCTCAATTTGATTGTCTTGTTCCTTGTTAATTACTTTTAATTTTGTAGTCAATATTCCATCGTTTTCGTTAGGATTAGTTTAAAAAGAATTGATTAGTAACTGGTGTTTGATATGCCCCGTTTTTCTGTAGATCAATAACTCTGTATACTCCGAGTATTTGTTTATCAAAATATGCTACAATCATTGGGGCTTATCCATTTCTCGTTCGGCATATCATGTCAATGGTAACTCAAGAGATGGAAGAAGGCAAGTTTGTGAAAAACTTGGGAATATCGATTGGACAACATGGTAGGAATACTATTTCGTGCGACTTAGCCAGATCAAGACTTTGACTCCTTAACCGTAAATAGTTGAACCACTTTGTTAATAGCATGCTTACAAACCAAATTACAACAGAGAAAAAAAATAAACATGACAACCATCATCCCATTCATTCTCAATTATCTTATTAATTATATATAGAATTCAAAACAAATATATATTACATTTCTTACGTAAAATGATCTCAGACAAAAACTTCTATTAAAAAAATATATATATCTTTCACTCTTTGTTTCAAAGTGGCATGTGATGGTGTTGACGTTAGATGTTGGGAATCATTGACGTTTAAGGCACAATATAATAAAATATCCCATTCTTTCTTTGTCAAATAAGGTAGCTGTCTCATCCCTACATCTAATCATTACGTACCTTCCTTTTTTCCTTTAATTTATTAAACATTAAAACCGTATGGTAATTAATATGATAAAAACTTGTGTGAGACCGTCTCACCATGAGACGGGTTGGGTCGGGTCAAGATACAAATGTAGCACTTATATACACAAATGTCATACTTATATGATCAAATGTAATACTAATCAGGAATAAAATTTTTGTTACTTATTAGGGTAAATGTAATACTTTTAAGGGAAAATATAATACTTTTACATTTCGATTTAAAATTATTACATTTTTCCACAAAAGCATTATATTTGCCCTTATAAGTGAGAGGCACTTGTCAACATTATTTATTATGAAAAATGTATTACTTTTTCTCTTATAAGTAACAAAAATTGTATTTTTGATTAGTGTTATATTTGAGCATATAAGTGTGAGATTTGCACATATAAGTATGACATTTGCATGGTGCTTTGACCCGACCCGACCCGTCTCACGAATAAGGATCCGTGAGACGGTCTCACACAAGTGTTACCCAATTAATATATGTAGAAACTATACATTTTCACCTCATATATCACCATAAAATTTATATTAATAGGACGTCCACCGTAATAAAAACGATAGTAAAAATTAACCGGCTTGAAGGCGTCATTCGAACGGTGATTTTTTTTTTTTTTAAATACTGTGGTTAATGTTTAATTAATCGTCATGTGGATAAGGATGATCATAAACTAAATTAAAATGTCATTATGATGTTCTAAAATATGTGCACTTGCATTATAACCTAGGAGGTCTATATATATATATATATATATATATATATATATATATATATATATATATATTTATTTATTTATTTATTTATTTATTTATGGGAAAATTGTAATTTATGCCCCTCCATAATATGCCAATTATCAATGTCACCCCTGAATTTTAGTGGTGTAAATATTGCCCATCAATTTTAAAAAACGGTACATATATTGCCCCTCCCGTGGTGTAAATATTGTCCCTCCTGTTGGTACGGGAGGGGCAATATATGTACCGTTTTTAAAAATTGAGGGGCAACATTTACACCACTAATAATTCAGGGGTAACATTAATAATTGGCATATTATGGAGGGACAAAAATTACAATTTTTCCTTTATTTATTTATTTATGATCAATGCGAATCATGGCTTAAATGAGAACTTGCGAACTTGTATTAATGTACACAATTTATTACATAAATATACACAATTTATTTTAACAGTATATTATGTATACTGTGCACCTAGAGTAGTATATTGTATGTAGTAGTTTGCAGGCTCTCAATTGTGTGTGTAGGCAGCATGAAATAAGTTTTATATATTTATAAAAAGAGTCACATTTTTTTTTTCTTCTTGTTTTTCAGCAATTCTCAACCATCGATCTACTTAGATGGATGACTTAAATTAGCCATCACTTTTTTTTTCTTTTTTCCTTCCATTTGATTAATGCCCTTGTGGTATGTACATAATCTATTAATTGTATGCACATAAACTTTCATACGTAAGTACATAACTTGTTTACTATAAATGTATCATGTCATGTAATTCTAACATTCGTCTAAGTTCATAATATGTTAACTATAGCTAAATAAAATTAAAATTGAAATTCATAAATTGAGTGTATGACATGTAATCATAATTATGGTACAATTTTAATAGATATTTGGTTGAAAATTAGCAAGTTTTTATTATAAACTTAAGGTATTGATTATATAAATTTGTAGTGGTTGGACAAAGTACTGGATCGGACGAGACTAAATGCTATTATTCTAACCTGGAGGAGTCAAAGCAATTAACATAGTCAAATAGTAACAGCCAAGCAGAGCATGTGAAATGGCGCACTTAAGGCAGAGGCCAACACACTTATTCGAGCATCAACCAATAAAGAGTAGAAGTTATGAAGGGGAGTGCACATCAATTACTAAAGAGCCGCAATACTTAGTGAGGGGAGCCATTTCACTTATTTGGAGGTCGTTGTGCTCATTAATGTTGTAACCATTACCACTAATATAAAGGCTGACCGCATGTAACAACAAGGGGGGACACACTCAAATAAACTTGTACTCATCACTCTTGGAAATACACTTACAACTACTATGTCTGATTATTTCTTTCCAAAGATACTCCGGTAGCATTATTACCGTCAATATGATTGTAGGTGATAAATAAATTCAAAGTTAAATGTTCATAAATTGAGTGTTTGAAATGTAATCATGATAGACTATGGTATTGTTTTAAGAGATATTTAGTTGTAAGTTAGCAAGTTTTTATTATGGACTTAAGGTATTGATTTTATAAATATGTATTTAACCTATTATGTACTTGCAGTACCAATCTTGTTCTTGATTGTGTGAAAAGGTTCCACTGAAGGCACTGTTTATGTGAATAACGAAACTATATCTGTTTAGATCAGGATGAACCTAACAAGGTGGACTATTATTCAGGATATAATGATTACTAGACTATACTTTTGAGTTTATGTTGAGGCAATCTTAATAAAATCAATTATACCTATTAATTAGAATTATAACTTTATATTATACTACAATGTTTTTATCTTGTTTTTTCATACTGGGGTTGAATTGCGAATTGAGAACACAGCCATTCAAGCTGGTTTTGTAGCGCAACTTATGCAAATTTTATGAATAACTACATAATTAATATTTTAGAATTTGTTTGTTTGCAATCTTTTCAATTTCATTCCCAAATAAATGAAAACTTGCATTCTCAAAACAAAACAATGAAAAGACTACACAAGAAAGGTAGTAAATGTTTGTTGAAAATAATGGTTTTGTTTTTGTTGTTGTTTTTGTGTTTTGTGTTTTGTGGAGAAAAGGTGGGAATGGAATGCATGGAAAGCTTATGCGTACTTGGGGACCACATGACCAGGCCTTTGTTTGGTCCAATTATAAGTAATTGAACACAAGACTTCAATATGAAAAGTCTTTGATTCTAGAAGTTTTTTTTTTTTCTTTTTTAATAACTCAGGATTTCTATACATTTATGCACAGAATGAGTTAAATCAAATCTCCCAATGAGTATGTCCAAAGAAAAAATCAAATCCCATCCTATTATTAGTAGCAAGTTTTAAGTAAAATTTCTCATCTACTAAATTAATTGTTGATCCATATTTTATACCAACCCTAATAACCTCTTTGTAAAGCATTCCATCCAACTTGGTACTTTTAAATTATAGTAATTTTAAGAAAATATTGTACATGTACCATATATCATGTTACATGATTTCTTTTTGATATTTTAAATTAAAACACTAGATATTTAATGATTGTTTTGATTTTCTTCAAGTGATTGATGGTATTAATGCGAATTAACACAAACAATAATTAAGAGAAATTAATAATGAGATGAGAAAGTAATTGCATTGAGCAAATGGTACTTATTCTTGTCTTCTAGTTCACTATAGTGTGAGATAAATACATAATAATTGTTTGAATATTACAAATTATGGAATACATATACCTTTATTTTTTGTACGCCAGAGGGGCACGCAGATTAGTGGATTATCCTAGTGGCAACGCCTTTCCCGTCTCTCCCCCGCAGGGTCATCATATCTTCAAGTGGGTGTTCCAGGACAAATGTCCCCCACTCGGAGTTTTTCCCCAAATTGACTAAGAAGTCAACACATTGGTTCCCTTCTCTCAAAACATGCGTGATAACAAATATAATTGTTAAAGAACCATGAAAAATCATCTCCCAATGGCCAACCAATATAAGATTTTTTAGATATATTAACGCAATCTAACATGTGTGTTAGTCTCACTAGATTAAGTTTTCTAATTGAATTTAGATTGACTTCTCATAGATCGAATTCAATCACTTTATTATACGTAGAATATAACACAATATCTACTTGGCCTGCGTTTGTGCTTACATCGCTTTGTTAGAAAGAATTGTATGAATACAAAACACTATGCCAACATTTAAAGTAAAGATATCTTAAAATTTAATAGGTCCAAAAAGATTTAGTAAAGATTGGTGATGATTGTGGAGTTGAATGAGGCCACCATTAAGTGTAGTGTAGTGGTACAGTAATTGGGAATTTGGAGAGTGAGAGTTTTTTGGAGTCCCTTTACCAGAAAAACGGACCTATTCGAAAGATGAAAAGCCCCTTTCACCGGCCAACCTACCCCACTTTCACAGTACGTAATTCCCACTACTCGCGTTTCATCTAACTCCGTTACCGTCAGGCTCATTCCCGCCGTTGCAATTTCTACACGTGCGGCCGTCTGCTGACGTGCCGTGTCTTCCCGGGCGCGTGGGGGGTTTTTCAAGGGAGAAGGCGAGTGGAACCGTTGCCGACCAGGAGCCGAAACAATAGGCTTGAAGAAACAACCCGCATGGACAAACGCCCCTTCCCTCTCCCGCTGGGCCCCCCTTTATAACCCCATCTTCTTCCCCCGCACCCATTCTCGTCCTTCTTCCTTTTTCTACAAAACACCTGCGTTCTCTCTATACGTATAGAGAGAGAAAGAGAGAGAGAGAGTACGGTTGCTCGGTAGAACGAGGAAAAATGGATGAAGAAAGCGAGCATTCGGAGTTCTTCATCGGAAAAAATGGCTCAAAGCTGCAGAAGAAACATTCCTGTATTTTCATGGCGGCGACGGCGGCGGTAGCGGCGGTGGAAGAAGGTAGAATGTAGAGGAGGCTCTAACAATCACGCCTGCGAAAGAAAAAGGAATAAACAAAAAAAAAGGCAGACAGAATGGAGCCAGGCATGAAGAAATCACGTACCTTCTACTGTTCTTCAACCTTTTCTTTGTATTTCATTTGTTTTCTGCAAGATTATCCCTAACTACTCAGCAAAACTTTCATCGATCTCCTGCCGCCATAGCTCAAACTTGATTCATGTCTTCCAAATTACTCCTTCCGGCCTGCAGGAATGAAGTATTATTGAATCTAGCTTGGCATTAATATATTTATTATTTATCATTTTGCAATTTTAATTTACATTATTATATTTATTTATTTATATCTGCTGTTTTCCGGTTGGATTTCTCGATGTTTGTTTCCAATAAACGCAGCTTCTGATCCACATGTCTTCATACAATATATATGCTTAGCTTGTTTCAACTTAAAAATAACTCTTCTTTATTATAATAATTAAGAATTTAATTACATTTTGCAGCTAATTACATACATTTTTTACTGTTTAACCTTGTGATTTTGCGATATTCATCCTGTTTTTCATTGCTATTATGGTGCATACAGAATTATAACATGAAATGAAGAATAAGTAGTGGAGGTTGGTTCCATTTTTAGGTATTTATTTGTTTACGGATTGTGTAATTTTTTAATTTTAGAGTCTGTAAAAGATTATTTTTTACTGACATTCATCAACAGTACTGAAGTTAATTATGGCTTATGGATTTATCCATTTCGGTGTTTGCCGACATTTGGGAATTTTACGGCTCTATACGGCAATGATGCCTTGTGTGAATTTTATAAAATACCAAAAACAAAGGGAAAAGAATAAGTCTTTTTTGGGGATAATGGTAATAAATAAACATATCATTGTTCATTTATTCTCTTCATTATGTCAATAATTAAACATATCATTTTTCATTTATTCTCAGCATTATGTCAATATATAATCATATAATTATTCATTACGTCTCTTTTGCCTGTCCTAAATTTTACTCATCTTAATGTAGTGACTTATTATTATGTGGTGAGGTTGACTTAATTGAGTAGTAAACAAAAAGAGAATTTTTTCCCTTGATAAATTTCTATACAATGTTTGATAGGTTGAACATTGATGTAATTTTATTTTAGTTGAGGAATAAATATCCAGATATATTCCAATATATCGACTTTACTTAATCATCAACTTTGAATAATTGTTTTTTTTTGTTTGTCTTGGGATGACCTAAAAATGGTTCCTAAAGGCATTAAAATTATTCAAGTAAATATTTAGGAATTAATCATTTAAATGTGAGAAGTTAAATCACTTTATGGTGCCTAAAAAATATATAAATATGTGCTTTAGTTTGTGGAGTTTATGATCTATTAATTATGGAGAATTACTTACGGTCTTATGGTTAAATGGCACTGATTTTTTATTTTTG
The DNA here is from genome assembly GCF_003576645.1 of Ipomoea triloba. NCBI lineage: Eukaryota > Viridiplantae > Streptophyta > Magnoliopsida > Solanales > Convolvulaceae > Ipomoea > Ipomoea triloba. Next base: position 6,783,353 of record NC_044918.1, read on the forward strand.
GTTAGGATGTCAAAAGTTTGACATTCAAACTTTATTGAAGGTAGTTGAATATTTTAATTACAGTTTTACATGTAATTTTATAATCTATTTGAACCTTATTTCTTTGTTATAATCTGATAATAAAGTGAGAAGCTGGATTATAATATAATTTGCCTCACCAAATCTAAAGAAAGGGTGAACTATTATTGAGGAAACACAAGACATACCCATAAAAGAACTATTATTTGATGTAGCAATTTTGGATATATATATATATATATATATATATATATATATATATATATATATTATTACTTTAGTTTTATAATTTCGTACTTGTCATTATAAATTGGTGTCATAAAATTTTCTTTTTTCAGGCTCTTGACTAGGCATGTTGTCTGGTCGGACGGCACTTGGCCCTCTACTAGGTCCTGTGCCTGCTCTCACCACACTTATCCTTAGACAACATATATGCATCTTATTAATCACTAATGCTTAATTAAATCACAACATAATCTATGTTCAAGTCACTTAATCATGCTGCATATTACACAAATAATTATTGCCCATCATATCTAGTCGGTCGAGGTGCTGCAAGTGCCGTGCCACCACATAAATGGAGTTTTTTTTTTTTTTTTTTTTTTTTTTTTTTTTAGGATTATGAGACAATTTTTATATTTGGTTCTCAACTATAAATTTTTTACATTTAGTTTCACAAATTTTTTTTTTGTATATTTGGTTTCTTCAAATTAGTTTTCAGTCAGTAATGACTTATCTTAAAAGACAAATCATCATTTATTTTTGGCTAAATTGTCATTCCACACCATGAACTATATTGGATTATTCATGCCGCACCTTGAACTTTTATAACGTCCATTTCGATACACAAACCATTAATTTTTTTTCATCTAGCAATTTTTACAGGTTACCTACAAGTTATAGGTAATATATGCTGACTTGGACTTTTTTTTTTTCTTCTTTTTTTTTTTTGAATTTTTTTTTGTTTTCTTCTCAACCTTCTCAAGCCCAACCACCGGTACCGAAACCGTAAAATTTAAAAAAAATTCTTATATTTAGACATTTAGCTACTGGCAGTAGCTAAATAAATAAATAAATAAATAAATAAATAAAT
>NC_044918.1:6784576-6833981 GCF_003576645.1 Ipomoea triloba
TTTTTTTTTTTTTTTTTTTTTTTTTTTGTTAGTGCATAAATTGAGTTATGACTTGCAACATTTAATTTCTCACCCAGATTAATCATTCTCTTGTCATTTATGGTAAATTACAAGATGTGCATCAATAGGGTAAGATTCAAATATTGTATGCAACTATTGATCACAAATGAACCTACTATCCAAGATAGAGTTTGAACTTCTCACCTTACCACTCACGTACCATCTTAGCATGTCTCAAGGAAATGAATTGCATGAGTAGTAGATTGTGGAAAAGGACATATGATCAAGTTATGTTAATGTTTTTGTTGGGATTTGAACTCATGACTTGACTTTGATACTACTTGTTAGTATCAAGCGATTACTATATTATGCCAAAAGTGATAGCTCACAGCAAAGACGTAACTTTATTTCCTTATATTGTCACATTTTCAAGAGATATGGTGTTAGACTCAACCTTTCATTAGCTTTCCCCGAATAATCTCTTAGTCATTAATTGTTAGACTTAATCTTTTACTGTACTTTGCCAAATAATATGTTACTGTGTGTGAGGGCCGGGGTACACAGTGACTTCAAATGGTGCTTGTAGTTTTGAATGTATATCCAACATGTACCAGAAGTCCAATCATCTTTAATTTGGCTCTATGTGTTTTCATCCTTCGAGAGCAATTCAACCACTACTAGTCTTCATCATCAATCAGTACTACACTTTGTTGAATTCGACACTATCATTGTCATGGTGGATTTATGCGCCTATCATTCTTAGATAATTAATCTCATCTATTTAAAAAATAGATTTATGGATGAGATTAATTAAGTGATTAAAAATGCGCTTGTGCATGTTAGGTATTATGATGTGTGCATATTAAACATGTCCCTATACACACAACACATGCTTAATATGTACGTACACATCATAATGCCTAGTAAGCGCTTGTGCGTTTTTTATTTTTCAATTAATCCCATTCATAAATCTAATTCTTTTTTAATGAATGATATTGGTTCTCATACACTCATGGGAAGATTGGTTCTCATAGGGACCTCACCATATATATATAAAGGAATGTATATATGATTACATTGCATGTAGATATTTTTTTTTTGAGTACTACTGACTCTGTTACAACGAGAAGACATACTTGGATATGAATTTTTTTGATAAACAATGTGTAATGGTGAAAGAGACAAATTTCTTATATTTATAAGAGATTTTTGAAAATGAACCAAAATGATAAATACGTAATCAAAATTTTTTTGTAGATTTTCAGTCGCTTGAGACAAAGAATTCTACCTTCAGGTGAAATTTACCTTACTTGATATCATAAAATTTGATTTTTAGTACAGATATTCTGAACTTTCCGACCTCAAAAATTACATTAAACGTAAGAATAATTTCTTTTTTACCTTTTAAATTCTCAGATTTTAAATTCTCAAGAAAGTTTGAACATTCTACCAAACACCCTCTAAAGGAAATGCAAGTTTAATATTTTAAGGTCAGGAATTGTTTAAGAAAAAAAGCATAAAAGGCGGAGTCTTGTCTGAGGAGAAGCCAAGAAGAGAGTTGCAACATTCTGTTTGGAAGATAGCCTTTGACGTGAACTGGTCGAACGACAACAGACAATAAGAAGATGAAGATTGCATGTTGCTGCCAGAAAGCATCATTATATGGATTGGCAGAGTATATATAGTTTTGCTATACCACTGGTTTCCAATGCTGCCGGATTATTATTATTATTATTATTATTTTAATTAATTTGTTGTACTTGAGTTGAGAAAGTAGTTATGAACAAAAAGTAGTTATGAACAGATACTGCATCGTAATAAGGACTAAGGTGTAATACTCAAAAAAAAAAAATTGATGTAAATATTAAGATATATATAGTTTTGTATAAGGCCAGGGAACATTTTTTGGAAAAATTAATATTAATTTAATGAAAGAAATTAAAAGGAGCTAGTAGCAAGGTTGCTAAACTGGGTCAAATGACGCAGTTATAGCCAATGGTGTTGGCGAAAAGGCGCGGTAAATATTGTCCCACCACGTCCGCATGCAGGTTATACTCAAAGGTGGTTGAAGGAATGGTTCAAATTCCATCTGCGTTTCTGTAGCGTCTTCATAAACGCCATTTTAATTTTGTCTTAATTGCTTCATACTATATTAAAAATCGTTTCTTTTTTGTGTCGTTAAGAATTTTGTGTTTCCCAAAATGAGAGAATGTATTTCGATTCACATAGGGCAGGCCGGCATTCAGGTGGGCAACGCTTGCTGGGAACTTTACTGTCTTGAACATGGCATTCAGGTTTTCCCTTCTTTTTCCCTCTAATTCTTCAATTTCTTTTATGAATTGTTAGACATATATATACAAAAGTCACATTATCCATGTATTATACATGTAAAATAGAATAATCAATCTAGCATTAATAGCGGAAGTATATATAGGATCAATCACGCACCCATAGTGTTGCTGTAAAAGTTTTAGCGTTTTGTTTACACTTAATCTCCTATATAACTAGATGGTGTCGTGTAACCATAACAAGAGTAGTGAAAGGACGGTCCTTAATTAAATAACCTATAGTTACATAAGGGAAATTCAAACTACATACAACATAACGGCCATACATAAAGATTTATACCACTTAATAGCGTATGGAAGATTGATGTATTTAATTGCATGAATGATTTAAGTGCAGGCTGATGGTCAGATGCAGAGTGATACTACTAAGGCAGAAAGTGATGCCTTCAATACATTTTTCAGTGAAACAGGGTCCGGAAAACACGTTCCTCGTGCCGTATTCGTCGATCTTGAACCTACGGTAATCGACGAAGTCAGAACCGGAACCTACCGCCGCCTCTTCCATCCCGAACAACTCATCAGCGGCAAAGAAGACGCCGCCAACAACTTCGCACGCGGCCACTACACCAGTACGTAAACACTCAATTCTTCATTGTTTTTAGAAAAATGCATTTTTTATTATCCGATCCGTACGTTGTACGTGTTTGTTTTGGTGTTATGATATCAGTTGGAAAGGAGATAGTTGATCTGTGTTTGGATCGAATTCGAAAGCTTGCGGACAATTGTACTGGTCTGCAAGGATTTCTGGTGTTCCATGCCGTGGGGGGCGGCACGGGGTCCGGCCTAGGTTCCCTTTTGCTTGAACGCTTGTCGGTGGATTACGGCAAGAAATCCAAGCTTGGATTTACTGTGTATCCTTCGCCGCAGGTTTCAACCTCGGTTGTCGAGCCATACAACAGCGTTCTCTCATCCCATTCTCTCTTAGAACACACCGACGTCGCCGTTTTGCTCGATAACGAAGCCATATACGACATTTGCCGGCGGTCTCTCGACATCGAACGTCCCACGTACACAAACCTCAACCGATTGGTGTCGCAGGTTATTTCATCGTTGACCGCTTCTCTGAGATTCGACGGTGCCTTGAACGTGGACATCAATGAGTTTCAAACCAACTTAGTCCCCTACCCGAGAATCCACTTCATGCTTTCGTCTTACGCGCCGGTGATCTCCTCGGCCAAGGCGTTCCACGAGCAGCTCTCCGTGGCGGAGATCACCAACACAGCTTTCGAGCCGTCGTCGATGATGGCCAAGTGCGACCCGCGCCACGGCAAGTACATGGCGTGCTGCCTAATGTACAGGGGCGACGTGGTCCCCAAGGACGTGAACAACGCCGTGGCCACCATCAAAACCAAACGCACCATCCAGTTCGTGGACTGGTGCCCCACGGGGTTCAAATGCGGCATCAACTACCAGCCGCCGACCGTCGTGCCCGGCGGCGATCTCGCCAAGGTTCAAAGGGCGGTTTGCATGATCTCCAACTCCACCAGCGTCGCCGAGGTGTTCTCCCGCATTGACCACAAGTTTGACCTCATGTACTCCAAGAGGGCGTTTGTGCATTGGTATGTGGGTGAGGGGATGGAGGAAGGTGAGTTTTCTGAAGCTCGGGAGGACCTTGCCGCGCTTGAGAAAGATTATGAAGAAGTGGGGGCTGAGCTTCAAGAGGGTGAAGAAGCTGATGAAGGAGATGACTACTGATAGTCTGATACTATATGCTCTCATCTTCATCAAATTCATCTTTCACTATATTCTGCATTATGTCTTTATTATGTACTATGTATTTCATTCCAATATTTGATTTCAATGTCTTGATTAAGTACTATAGTTTTTTTTATAGTGGTAATTAAGGTAGTTGCAGCTAATTATATGAACTTTTAGTATACTGTATTTTAAAAATAAATTTTCAGTAAATTAAAAATGAATGGAACTTTCAAAAAATAGCATTTAGTACATAGGCCGGCTAGAATGAATCATAGTTGGTTTTATTTACAACTAGGGTAGTCGAGTCAAAGGTGGGCCAATACAAGTATACAACCACTCAAAAAGTACCAAATAAGGAAATATAACAAGGCGTCATGTTATATTTCACATAACTTACACAATTTTTAACTTGGCGAATGTTGAATACTATTTAGTACGTCATGATCTGGGAAAATCGTCTAAGACCTTTGGCATATTAATTTCAATTTGCATAAATTTGAGCACGGTTTAAGTCGAAGATGGCGCGACTTGAGTAAAGGGATATGTAAAAAAAATGTTGATATTTAAGTGATTATATGGACTTCACAAAATAAGGGTTTTCAAAAAAATAATAAAATTGGGTCAAGGAGTGGCTAATTTTGTATGTTAGTTAGAGGGATTAAAACCCCATTTTGAGAATCTTTAAAAAAAAAAAAAGCTATTTTAAGAAAAAAAATTGAGAGATAAAAATCTGCACTTCTAATTGATAAATGATTAAGTCTGCATAAAATATACTCACTAAAGGACTAAGTCTACACAAAAAAAGTTTAAGACTATTAAGTTGTTGGAAGAATCATCTCATTTTAAAATAAGATTTTAAAAAATAGGACATTTGTGTTTTGTATTATGAAATCATCTTTCGTCTTTAATAAAATAAAATAAAACAAACAAACAAATTCTTAACTACACTAGCTTTTTTTTTTTTTTTTTTTTTTTTTTTTTTTTTAATGACTACAATTCTTAAGTACACTAGTAGATATATATCTACTTTATGTAATCAACATCAATGTATACAGTATACCCACACGATCATTCATGACAGATCCTCAAAAGACTTTTATAGTAACAAAAAATACGGAGCCAAAAAAGTCCAATGAGTCATTTTCTTTATTTCTATCTAGCAGCCAAAATAGTCAATTTCTATAATTGATATCTAGAAGATTAGAATGGCAATTTTGAAGTTTGATCTAACCTGCATGTGTGGGTGTCTTTTACACGACGGTGGATGATAGATTGAAGTAGTAGGTGCTAAAATTTTCTTCCAGACTCAAAAAGACGTGAACAAACATTAAACTATATAAAATGAGACAAGACTATCCAACAATAAATAGATCAGATATGATAGGGGTTATACGAACATGGCCGGGTTCACCATAGCAAACCCGGTTTAAGTTGATCGACACCAACCAAATCTGGGCCAGTTCCCGATTAGGTTACTCGGCCTAGTTTCGACAAATACACTCACCTACTGTTTCTCCGCCCGGTTCTGATGACTAGATGTGGCCCGGAAACACATTGTTGCACACTCGCCTTGAAATCCTCTCAAGTGCACTTCTTAGGCCAAAAGAACAGTCCAATCATGTCATTTAATCTAACCTCTTTAACCGGTAAGTCTTCAGTATATTTGTGACAGTACACCTAGTATAACCTCTTTAACCGGTAAGTCCACTCTCTGCATGTGTAAGCATGTCGAGGATTTATTTTTATGTGGAGGTTACTTCTCTTTAAGAGGTGAGTCCACTCTCTAAGGCTCCTAGGGGCTAAGGAGTTCAGGGAGCCAATATCGTCTCCACTAAAGCTCGAACCCACCTCTTCTATGTGAGGATGTAATCGCGTACCACTAGACTACAAGGTCTTTGACAATATATATGTTTAGTATATGCACATAATAATACCTTAAATTGTAATATATATATATATATATATATATATATATATATATATATATATATATATATATATGTTCATTGTAATAAGTGAAGGTAAATAATATGTTAATTGTACGCATATAATTTGAATGTTGTTTTGGATCAAGATCTACAATGCAAAATAGACCCTAGTTCTTGGTATAACAATTGTTTCTCTGTAATTTAAGATGAAAATTGTGACATTCCCTTTAGTAAATACATTAATTGGACCTGAGACATTGATCTAGTGGATGAAAAACTTAATTTAAGATTAGGGTTCGATCCATCCACGAACATTGATAGTTTGGGTTTGCGATATGCTCATTGTGCACATATAATTTGTTGTTGAATAGATTAACTTATTTTATCTTTCCTATCTCTCTATGATCTAGAGAAGAGTTAATTAGATTTAAGATATAATTCGAGGAAGCGATGGAAATATATATATATTGATTGGATCCACCATCCTCCAAGTAATTGCACTTGTTTGTATATAATTCAACGCAAAATTCCACATGGTTAGGAAATCTTAACCATCCCAATAGTCTTCACATCCACAGTTCGTGTCCCACCCTTTGATTTGCGTTTCCAACGTTGTCTGTTCTCTCCAGTGTATGTTTATGTTTTATGTTTATGTAAGAATCCATTATTCCACTCCAAACTTTTCATTTCTTCATCTTCTACTGAAACCTTGTAATTCAGCTAGCGCAGAACGCAGGCATTATTGACACTGATAGATGACAACGAACAACCCAAAACCAAGAAGAGTCTGCTTTTCATACGCGGCGTATGCCAAGAATCTCATCCACCACCTCAAATCCGCCGATATCCCGGTGGAACAAGGCCTTTCCGACGTAGAAATCTCCGCCCTCGAATCGGATTTCCGCTTCACATTTCCCCCCGACCTCCGGTCTATCCTCCGAGAAGGCCTTCCCGTCGGCCCCGGTTTCCCCAACTGGCGATCATCCTCGCGTCAGCAGCTTGAGATCATCATCAATCTCCCGGTATTGGGTCTGTGCAAGCAAGTTTCCAGGGGGAAGTTTTGGATGGATTCTTGGGGCGAAATGCCTGAGGATACGGATATGGCGGTGAGTTTGGCTAATAAAGTGTTCACGAAAACGGCCCCTCTTCTCGTCCCCATTTATCGCCATTTCTACATTCCATCCGCCCCGTGTTTGGCGGGAAACCCGGTTCTCTACGTGCATGGCGGGGAGGTGGAGATACGGAGCTTCGATATCGCCGGGTTTTTCCAAACGGTGGAGTTTAGCAGGCGTGACGACGCCGTTTTCACCCGCCCCAGCTTACCGAACTTGCCGAATCCGCCGGCGTGGGCCGCCACGGAAGCGCGGGGGATCGAATTCTGGACGGAGTTAGTTGAGGCGCGTGGGAATTACGGCGGTGGTGGTCGGAAACATCGCCGGTGGTGGAGCGAGGATTTGGATGGGTGGGTGGGGGAGGTGGTGCGGAGGTTGAGGGACGGTGGATGGAAGGAGGAGGATGTGAGAGAGATGATGATGATGGACGGCTGTGATCAGTTTGGCGAGAGACGTAATGGCGGAGCCGATATAGAAGGTCTGAAGTTGTTATCGAAGATATTATTGCGTGCGGGGTGGAGCACAGAAGATGTGGCGGACTCGCTTGGATCTCCGGACGATTATCAGTTCGATCTTGCCGATTCTTACTTCGATTTCCATCAAGGACTAATCAACGGGTTTGATGAAAACACGGAGTAATTAACGCTACTGCACGTGTCATCCATATTTATCCAAACAATTATTTCAATTAGTATTGTTTATTAGTCAGGTTATTGTATACAAAAATAAATAAATAGAAATTGGGTTCAATTTTTTTTTTTTAAAATTAATGTTAGCACATAAAGAAAAAAAAATATAAGAAGATTATAGAGCATCTCTAATTAAGTTGGTGAGTTAGTAACCACATAATTACAAGATCTTCTTCCTAGATTGATTGGTAAAGTTTCGTACTTAAACTTCAAGCTCGTTACAAAAAAAAAAAAAGAGAGAGAGAAACAAAGAACTTTAAAAAAGGTGATCAGGTGGTAAAAAGCAAATTTCGTATTTGTGTTCAATTCTTGTCAGCACTCTTTTGGTCAAACTTGTTACGCATGAATAAAAAATTATTAAATATACGTTATGAGTTTTCTCTGTTATTCAAAAAAAAAAAAAAAAAACGAAAACCATATGTAGTGGTTTAGGCCCATTCTTAGTATGAAGCCCATGTACAATTAAGTGGACAACCCGCAAAATATACCAGCTGACCAGCATCCAGCCGTGAGACCGTAGGAATTGAGAAAGAGTAGACCAAAATGGCGTCGGCGTTGATGAGATCCAGTTTACGCTCCGCCCTCCGCGGTGGTTCTGCCCGTGTAGCTCCGGCTTCCAAGAGGAATTTATCTTCCTCCGCCCATCACGATGAGGCCCGTAAGTTTATGACCTAATTAGATGCAAATTTATGACCTAATTAGATCGTTATCTCAGTATGGATTTCCAATTTAACACGCCCGTTTATATTTGTATGCCAAGTTAGGGCTTTTAAAGAAAGAAATTCTGTATACCGCATGCTCAAGCTGATATGATTTAGATTTTGACTTTGATACGCGAAAGGCATATTATATAGCATATAGTTTCTTATTTTTTAGATTTGTATATGAAAGTGTTGATACTCCATGTATATATGTATGCTGTGATGAAAGGCTATCTATTTTTCTTTCCACAGAGGAAGCAGCGAAATGGGAGAAAATCACTTACGCGGGGATAGTTGGTTGCACTATCCTTGCTATTGTTAATCTTTCTAAGGGTCACCCCCACCATGAAGAGCCTCCTGTAAGCTCTCTGCGTCATCCAATTTTTCAATAATGTTACAATCCAGTGTCGATATTTCTGTTTGGTCGTGTATCTATCTATAATTCTATGTATATTTGTTATGCATTCAATTATGCATATATGTTGATACTCATACATGTGGTTCCATTTTGTTGGATTTCAACCTTTCCTAATTTCATCCGTGTTGACATGTTGTGATTGCAGGCGTATCCATACATGCATATTCGTAACAAGGAGTTTCCATGGGGTAAAGTATTCTACTTTTTAACTGAATTTTCTGTTTTTGTTTCTAATAACATCGAGTTTACTTGGTCTTTTCTTTTGAGTTTGCATGCCCTTCAAGATTCCAAGCTTTTAACTGTGGAGAATTGTCTGTTGCCTTGTTTGATTGCAAGAGGAGGTTTTGAACTCGTAAATGCCACTGATTATGGTGTTGTGGTGCTAGAATTAGTTGCTATTGTCTAATGCCAATTGTTTATGGCTCTTAATGATGTTAGAATTGATGAATATTGTCTGACACTGATTCCTGGACTAATTGGTAATTTGATTGATAAACTCGAGTTAGAATTAATCAATATTCTGCAAATGCAGGTCCAGATGGTCTTTTCGAGACTAAGCACCATTGATCTACACAGTCATCTACTCATCTCCGTGACTACTGCAGCAATAAATGTTTGGTTCACATGTCTGCTTTATCAGAGGCCTGAGGCTTCAAAACTGTTTGAGAGATTTAATTCCGATTTAATTCTGTTACATTTCTACTTTGTTTCATATACTTTGCCTATATTGGGAATAAGTATGGAACACTAGCTTGAACATATCATTTCATACAGTTGCTTTATGTTTCAAAGGTGTGTGATGTATTTGAGAAAGTGATTGCGTATTTAGTGTCACGCAGAAGAATTGTTCCTACTTGAGTAACAGTTTAGCATGAATATTTAACTGTCAAATCAATGACATTTAAGTCCATTTCCAAATTAAATTCTTCTGCGTGAATAATGTGAGGAAAAAAAACGTCTTTTTGGAGTGAGAATAAATCTGATCTATGTACTGAAATTAAGAGATGAACTGGATTCAATTTATTGTTTGTTGAAATAAGAAAGGAAAAACAATTTATTCAATGGATGAAGGTCTTGTTTTCCCTCCCATTTCCCTCTCCATTTTCCTTCATTTTAGTTCCAGTCCAACCAAGGAAAAATAAATTTTATCACCCAATTTTCCATTCATCTGAACCCACTTTAACTATTTTTGTAATGTCAAATACTATACTTTATACAGTGTTGCTTGGCTTGACACTGGCTGACTAGCAAACATCAAATACTGTAATTTCCTGGCTATCCATTTGGTAAATGGTAGAAAAGAAACAAAAATGACTAGTCTTCAAAAAGAAAAACATGATCTGTTACTCTGTAGCTTCATGGTTGTTCCCTCCAGTTTCTGTTTGTGGGAATTCTGGTATAGTTTCCAAATCAGTACGGACATCTGTCTCTTCTTGAAGAGCTGAATTGGATGACTCGAATTGGTTCTGTTGGCCGTCATTTGGGTTTGTAGTTGAGCCTGAAGATGAATCTTCATTTTGAGAGGTTGATGAATCTGTTGAATTGTTTTCACTTAGATTGGTAGTCTCGTTGTTGTCACTTGAGGGGTTAATTTTCTCTCCAGAACCAGAGTCAGCACCCGACATCTGCTTTGTCAAACCCTTAGTCATCTCTGTTTGAGCAGCTGAAACTGAAGTTTGTTCGCCAGATGTAGAATTTGGACTTGATTCTCCATTTGTTGAGGAAGAAGTAGAATTTGCATCTGAGCTATCAGTCTGTTCTCTTGGAACAGTTTCTTTGCCATCTCCACTAGAATCAGCATTATCAACAGGTTTGTTTTTGGTTTGAATTAAACCAGTTATGGAGTTATCATGTTCTTGTTGCTGTTTATTCCCTTCCTTTGAACCCACTGTAGGATTGGAATTATCCTCCAAACCGGTTTCACCACCAACAGCATTGGATTCATCCCCTGAACCGGCAGATCCATTCTCTGTTTGCGTAGCATTAGTGACTGGCTTATCAGGTACTTGCTGCTGTTCTTTAGCTTCCATTATTCCTGCCATGGCATTGGAGTTATCCTCCATTTGCTGCTGTTCTTTTGCTTCTATTGTTCCTTCTGTAGGATTGGAGCTATCCTCCAAACTGGTTTTCCCTGTCCCTCCTAAGGATGCTCCATTTTTTACTTCTGCTGACTTTGAAATTGAACCTGAACCTGAACCTGAACCTGACTCACTATTCTTGTCATGATCTTTTGCATTCTTTGGGCTATTTTTGGGTTCATCTTGTTCTTTCATGGTCATGGTCTCTGCATTACCTTTCTTGGCTAAACTATCTTCCTGAGAGTCATGAGTGCCATTTTCTGCTGCTGCAACTATGTTCTCTGTGTCCTTTTCTTTGCTCTCTTGCATCTCTTCTCCTTCACTCATTGTATCTCTTTTCTCATTGTTTTCCTCTACCTCTACTCCCTTCACTATGCCTCCATTTTCATTTCTTTCTTCACTTCTATTGCTCTCCCCCTTCTCTTCTTTGCTATCACTTAGCTTTTCTGTTTCTTCCCCTTTTCCAACCTCGTTCTCTTCTTCGACTGCTTTTTCATGCTCCGCCCCCTTTTGTTCCTCATTTCGACTCTCTTCCTCTTTCTCGCCACTACTCTCATCTCCTCCCTTAACTTCTGGTTCCGAGCTTTCTTCACCTCCTTTCTGTCTGTTCAGCGACTCACTCTCTCCCACCTTTTCCTGATCTTGTTCAAGCTCTTCCGCCTTGTTGCTGTCGTCGTCAAAACTCTTGCCCTCTTCCGCGTCCTGCCCGCCATTCTTGAGGTCTTCGGCAGTCATTTCCTCTATACGAGGATCCAGGTCCTTCCTCCCCAACTTGATGAAATCATTGCGGTTTCCAGGTTCCGCCTTCTTTGACGCCTCCTCGTATGTCGCGGTCTTGTTTCGCCAGTGGTAGACTTGATAGAGCAGCCAAATGCAGACGCCTCCCAGTACACATATGTGAAGGGCGTGCTTCACCTTGACTCCCCTGCTGCTCCTCTGGTTCCTTCGCGGCGATAACTTGAGCATGATTGTTTACTTCCACTCCTGACATGAGATCAAGAAAACACCAACTTTAGCTGTAACGGTGATTTATTGGTGATATAATGTATTAATTTAATATTATTCTCCTTCATTTCACAATTGTCTATGATGCATTCAATTGTTCAATATAACTCTAATTCTATATATTTTGATTGGATCAATTTTAAAATTTTTTTAAAAAATAATACACATTAGTTAAACAAAATATTATGATGTCAATTGACCCCACTGAAAATAACAAATTGAAAATCAATAATTTTGTACCTAAAGATCCAATTTGTCAGCAGCTTCTAAAATACTCCCACCAGATCTATGTTATGTTACAGATAGCTGTTAGAACTCCTTGATCAAGGCCAACCGTGAAACCTAGATGAATGAATACAAGGATGAAACACAAGAAGAAAGATCCCAGCTTAATTGAGTCGACTATGAGTTATAACGACAGACAAGGCATTAAACATCAAACAACAACCTAACATCCAGAGCAATATAATTGAAACCACACCCACATTGTCTTTAATGTATGGGAACAGCTGACAAGAAGAACGAAAAGCATGAAAGAGATCTTTACAGTGGTGAAAAACGATAAGTCTGAGAAAAAAGCAAGACATACCTGATGAGTATTGTGATCGCTGCTGTAAATGATGCACAAAAATAGGCTCTCTGATCTTTTACTCTAAGAGTTGTCGCTCTATGGTTTAAACGATTTGTGTTTTTGGTTTTGTAATCTGAGGCCGAAAGATTAGATAAGCCTATTATAGCATTTGGGAAGATCAATCCATGAACACACCCTTTTCTGCAACAGTGAAATCGCCTTTGTCTCCGCGCCTCTTCCACCATTGATTGCTTTCATTTTCCCGGTCAGAGAATATAATGGAGATTCAACCCAAATAACATTGCTTATATTTGTCTACACCCTTCACCCTTGTATATGTGTTGTTATAATAATATAATAACTAAATTGGAATTTCAGTTATAAAATAAGTTTTAATTACTTATGTCAATTTTCAACCAATTTTACAATTATTATGTATTCATTCCCTCACCTTCAGATAACACGATGATGAACTATTCCGCAAATCAAAGTAGGTATCCATGTCACATTTATGGAAGGAGTGTGAATTTCAATTTGTTATGATTATGTCATGACTTTTCTTTTTCTTTTTTATTTTTAAAGTGTATTGAATAATGTATAAGGCATTATAGTGTATTATTATGATATATCACTACAGTCTACAGTTTATTTTTCAAAGTTAAAAAGTATTTCAAAAATGCAAATAACATTAATTTCGTTGTAATGGACTAATTGTAGTATGTATTTAATTCATTGGTGAAAAAAATTATGCATCTTTTCAGATGTTCTCTCGGCCAGAGCGTGAATGACCATTGAGGTTGGAGAGAAAATAATTTTTTTCAAAAAATGATATACAACAAACTCAATTAATAAAATATTAGTAAAAATTAAACCCTTAACCATATGTAAGTATTCAAAAAAGACTATACTTAGTGGGGAAAGGACCCACCCATTTGTAGTTGGAGGAATATATGCAAAGATAATCGCTTCAACTTAAATTCGAGTTGAGCTACTACGTGAAAGATTAGGTTCATCCATTCCATTCCTGCACTAGACGTTTTCTGGGAATTAAATTCACAGGACACTGTACACGTCACCGATTTTTAACAATGGCGTCCAAGATTCTAGCCACCGCGCTCCGCCGCACGCTTGCTAAACCATCCATATATTGTCGCCGCTTCTCCACTGCGGCGACGGCGGCGGCAGTAGAGCCATTCGAGGAGGACGCCGCCGGAATCAGCATGAAAGGAGTAAGGATCGCCGGCAGGCCTCTATACCTGGACGTGCAAGCCACGTCACCGGTGGACCCCAGAGTGGTGGACGCCATGCTTCCCTACTATCTCTCCCGCTTCGGCAACCCTCACTCGCGCACCCATCTCTACGGCTGGGAATCGGACCGGGCTGTCGAGGCGGCCCGAGCCCACGTCGCGGCCCTCATCAATGCTTCCCCCAAGGAGATTATTTTCACATCGGGCGCTACCGAGTCCAATAACGTCTCCGTTAAGGGCGTCATGCACTTCTACAAGGAGAAGAAGCGCCACGTCATCACTACCCAAACGGAGCACAAGTGCGTCCTCGATTCCTGCCGTCATCTCCAGCAAGAGGGTTTCGACGTCACTTATCTCCCGGTTGACCCGGATGGCCTCGTTAACCTAGATGAGCTCCGGGCCGCGATCCGACCCGATACCGGTCTCGTTTCAATCATGATGGTGAATAACGAGATCGGCGTGATTCAGCCCGTCCAGGAAATTGGGGAAATTTGCAGAGAATTCAATGTTCCTTTCCACACCGATGCCGCACAGGCTCTAGGTAAGATTCCAATTGACGTTGAAACAATGAACATTAGTTTAATGTCGCTAAGTGGGCATAAGATCTACGGCCCTAAAGGCGTGGGAGCTTTGTACATGAGACGCCGGCCGAGAATTCGAGTTGAGCCCCAAATGAATGGCGGTGGACAGGAGAGAGGGATTAGGAGTGGGACTGTTCCAACTCCATTGGTAGTAGGGTTTGGGGCAGCCTGTGAGCTGGCCAAAAAGGAAATTGAATATGACACTGTAAAGATCAAAGCTTTGCAGGATAGGCTGCTGAATGGAATCAAGGCTAGAATTGATGGTGTGGTGGTGAATGGGAGTTTGGAGAGGCGCTATGCCGGGAATTTGAACTTGTCTTTCGCGTACGTGGAGGGCGAGAGCTTGTTGATGGGGCTTAAGGAGGTTGCAGTGTCGAGCGGGAGCGCTTGCACTAGCGCTAGCTTGGAGCCCTCGTATGTTTTGAGGGCGCTGGGAGTGGAAGAGGACATGGCACACACGTCGATTAGATATGGAATTGGGCGGTTCACTACAGAGGAGGAGATTGATAGAGCAGTGGAGCTTACAGTGAATCAGGTCGAGAAATTGAGGGAGATGAGCCCGCTTTATGAGATGGTTAAGGAAGGCATTGATATTAAGAGTATACAATGGGCACAACACTGATAGATTTCGCCATTTCGGTTACTGGAGCTTTCGTATTCTGATGCTAATTAACAGCAGTTGAGTGCAAGGACTGCTATTAGGTGGCTGCCAGGTTTATGTTTATACATGCTTTCGCCTTTAAATTATACTCGGTAGCTGTTAAACTTTGCGAGTAGGTGGATGTTTTCTATCTGACATTATACCATTGTATGATAGGTATAGATAAACCTTTAAACACAAAACACCTTATGACGACAATTGGGAAATAAAACTATTTAGTGCATATGCTTTTGTTCTGATGTTTTCAATTGTGCATGTCCTGTTGCTCCTTAAACATGAGAAATCTGCCCTGTCCTTCTAAAGTCTAAACAAATAAAGAAAAGGGCATAGAGAAGATAGTGTGTTCTAACGCGTTTGGTGGATGATTACACATTGGGAAATTTGGAATACTTAGCCAAGCAGTATGCTTGAGAGACAATTGATTGGTTGTAAATTAGTGTCTTTCTTAGGGTGAAGCATTTAATATTTTACCTCTTCAAATGGTTGGCGAGGCTTTTGTTTTTGCAAATCATAAGCATTCCTCATGGTTAAGCGTGTTTTGACAATTCCTCTGCTCCTCTCCAAGTCTTAGACCTCCATTATTGGCAGCAAACTAGGGCGGGGAAAATTCTGTTTTGTTCTTGGGAGTGTGATTTGATGATCAGATGTAAGTGGCTATCATAGTCTCATAGATTAGTGCCCCTAAAGGAGAGGTGATAATCAGCCAACACTGGAAAAAAAGTTATACTTTTCTTTAGACTTTAGGAATAGAAGAAAGCTTCACTGATATTAGTTCTGAAACTTTACAGTTTCTATTGTACAGAAACTGCAGAATAGTTCTCGAGGGAGTTTCCCGGTTTTGCTGAACAATGAGATTCTCAGCCTAAATCTCGATGCGCCTTTGCTAGACTCATACCTTTTGGAAGAAACTGAACTTTATCCATATTGAGTTGCGCCGTGTATAATTATTGCTCTCTAATCCAAACTTAATACTTCCCTGCTGTCTTGTATAAACTGTTAACAATGTTTTTGCTGCTTCAAGCAGAAAGACTCTTAGCAGACGTCAGTTAATTCTTCAATGATGTTATACATTGGATAATGCCTTATTCCAACAGACATTTCCTATCCCGGTTCTTTATTCACTGTTTAAAAAGGCTATCTGCTTGAAGGGTTGCAGGAATGAACAAACTTTAGGCAGTGAAAATGGCTTGACAGGAAGATGATGAAGTAAATGATAAGGCCAAAAGGGGGATTCTTAGGAAGGACATTTTGTGGTTGGTTCATTTCTTGTGAAAATCTATTGATAGAGTCATAGAGGTGAGTACATTTTGTCCCAACCCAAAAAGATGTCAGCATTATATTTTCTTGAAAAGAAGAAAACTGGACCATAAGATATAAAAAGGACTTTGGGAATCAGAATATAATTTCAATTTTCACATGGGCCACAAACCCTTTTTCCAGTTTGTTTTGTTTTGGATCAACCCCATGTCTCCATCCCCAACATTCTCTCTCTCTCTTTTTTTTTTTTTTTTTTTTTTTTTTTTTCGAAAGAAAGCATAGCTATTCATTAAGATCCAAATTTAACATGGTACAAAGATAGGAAGGAGGGTTAGTCCATCACTCCACACAATCAGGCCTAGAATCACACGGCTTAGCTATAGTCATAGTTGAAAAAATCGCTAGGCGCTCCTCGGCCGCCTAGGCGGGGATTAATCGGCACCTAGATGCCTATGTATTTTTTAAAAATCTGTTTAAATTTTTTAAGACTTAATAATTATAAATATTTAATACTTTAATAGCTAATACTAAAATATTAAATATTAACTCAAAAAACATATAGACTTTGAACAATTTAAAGTTATTTCGCTCAAAACGATGTCGTTTTGAGTGAACATTTGAAGAAAAAAAAAAGGAACAAGCTAATTGGCCGACTAGGCGGCCTAGTCGGTGCCTAGGAGAACTAGGCGGCCTAGTTGGGAGTCTAGCCGGCCAGCCGCCTAGACCACTAATTATGGTGATACGCTAGGCGGTTGGCCAGCCGCCTAGACCACCAATTATGGTGATATGCTAAGTGGTCGGCCAACGCCTAGGAATCGGCGCCTAGGTGGAATTTTTTCAACACTGGCTATAGTACAAGCTGCTTGATTCTTCTTTGATTTACGAGAAAGTCTATGACCCTTACTTGAATGGTGCGTTCTGTGAATGAAGCCGACAAAGGACCACAAACAAGTTTAAGTTGTTCATAGTTGATGTGCTCAAACCAATAAAACTAATAAACAGTTATCTCAAAAGAGTCAAACATTATTACTTACTGTGGGATATGGAATTTGCATGCAGCCGCTCCACACACACGTGACTGTTGCACGTGTTTTCCTTGATTCTAGCCCTGAAAGAGCCAAATAAAGAAGCTGCAGCTGCTGTATCCTGTATTTGCTTACAGCACCTTAAAGCTGTGTTATGTACAAGAAAGACGCCTTAGTTGCAGTAAAAAGGAGGCTGATTTTATTCTCATCTTCTTCCCTTCATTCTCTAAAATATTCATTAATCCGTATTTATTAGTAAAGAAAACTTTCATTGGCTCGTAACTAAGATTGCACTTAAATCCCAAGAGAGGTTAATCACTAGATGTACCTTAAAGTGACCTCATAGGATTTTTTATGTTTGTACACTAGTTTTCACAACAATGCCACTTTTACCCTTTCCCAAACACCAAGTTAGAAAGTTAATAAGTTAATGGGTATTATGCCAAGCCAAATTAGTTAAGTTATTGACTTAGTAATCACAACTCCATAAGATCATAAGTTTGACTCTCGGAAACAGTTGTGTAGTGACTGCGGATTTTCTTTGTCATCCGAAAGAAATCATAATGCAATCTGCTTAAAGTTGGGTTACTTGAAGGTGAGTACAAATTGCTTTAGCAGGGATTGGGAAGCATATCTACGCTACTCGTTTGGATGGATCCACCACATAAAAAAGCTCTGTGATTTCTTGCTACTCAAGCAAAAGCCTCCGCAGAACATAAATTATTTTCACTTTTTGGGTAGAAAATTGATTTGTTTTTATGAATTTCTTCAGCCATTATACTGTTGTATGAAAGCTGAAAGGACAGTACTAAGGAAGACTTAACGGTGGCGCCTGTGATCTCTGATAAAGTCAGACTGCCATGAGATACAGTAGTAATTACATCCCGGATCCCCAATCTCCTCTTTATTCTTTTTGGTTAAACATAATTGTTAATCTTGCTCTTTAAAAGCAAAATTTTCTAAGCACTGTGAGTATAGGACCCTCACACCCCAATTCTATAGAATAGAGAACAATAGTTATATACTTATATCGTAGATCGGAATTCACTTTATACCGATTTAAAGTAACGTCTCAACTGTTATAATTAATAGGTTGTTGTTTTTGAATATGTTTATGAACATTAAATTTTGAATTTATCTAAACATATATAAGACATGTAACAGAGTGATGGTGTAGTGTCTAATTTATAAACATTAAGTTTTAAATTTATGAACATATAGTGACTAGTTAATTATGAATATATACGTGAATTGAAAAAAAAAAAAGCAAAACTTTTGACAAAAACGATGTCGTTTTAGATCAATGTACACTTTATAATGTCAACTTTAGTCCATGATATAATTTGCGGATAGTGAATGAATAAATCACAGTGGCTCAACTACTCATTAGGTGAGAAGACTTAACTTCTACAGTATGATTGTCTTAATTTAGAAACCAGAAACTAACTGAATTACATGTGCGGGCAAGACAAAACTTCTACAGTATGATTGTCTTAATTTAGAAACCAGAAACTAATTGAGCTACCCGTGCGGGCAAGGCAATCGTTAATCTGGGTTTTCTCATAGTTGTACTGCCAGATTTGTTAGCAGAGTATGGTCAATTAATGCAGTTTGTTTATGGACGCTGGCATTTACTTTCTGTCATTTTGTACCAGAGATTCGCTGATACAATTACAATGCATGGAAGAGGAAAAAGATGCTCATTAACAATGACAATACAGCCTATTTTACAGTAATTAGTAGTAGTATTAACCATTACAGTGCTAATGATGGATCAGAATGAAAACGGAGAAAATTTGGCGTTTTGATCAGGGGTTGAAGATGAGATTACCGCATTTGCATTTCCAGCTCATTGGCTTGTAGTTTGAGCTGTAATTGTCGTCTGTACTGGCACGGGAAATTCGCGACGAAGAAGACGGCGTCGTGTCGCCGCTTTTTCTCTGCGGATTAGTGGGCACCTGAATCGCCTCGCAATGCTCGCAAGAACTGCATCTCCGTTGGCACCTCGGCGGCCTCGACCCGATTTGCCCTCTCAGAATCATCTTCTCTTCGCTTTCCGCCTGTCCAATCCAAAACCCACAACCCAAAATTCAATCTTCATTACAGAAAGATCAAACCCAGATTTTAAAATTTAAAAAAAAAAACACACACACACAAAATTCTTGCAACTATTCTACCTTGGGATTGCCAGTAGGCAAGAGTAATCTTCTAGCTTCAAGGTAGCTTGAACTGCAAATCAAGAAAATGAGGAGTGAAAGTGCCCGGCTGCAACTCATTTCAGCAATGAATACCCAGAGAGAGAGAGAGAGAGGGAGAGAGAGAGAGAGAGAGAGGGGACCGTGAATTGAAATTGATGGAGAAAGGTTGAGAGCAGAGAGGGTGTAATAAATACTACAGGCTAAAGGGGAGCAGGCAGGGAGGCAGATAGGTAGGAATGAAGTGAAGAGAAAGAAAAATGGAAAAGTGTGCGATGATTGAGATGTGTAGAAGAAATGGCAGAGAGTTCAAAAGAGGGGAAAATGATGAGTGATGGTTGAAGGGATAATGAAGAAGAGAATGATGAATGTGTCACTCTCCATATATGAATTTGGAGTTTTCAAAAAGGAAGGGGAATTGAAGAAGCTAAGCCTGGGAGTATGAGCCCAGCCTTTCCCAATACAAATGAAATGCACACATCAGATTTCATTCAGGAAAATAATATAAACACAATAAAAAACCAACAACCGCATGCACAGCAGAGAGAGATATGGGAAAGCAACAGCAAATAAGGAGATGAATTTTTGTTGGGATGTGAATGAATATTACATTACATTGCTTTGCATTCTGAAAGGGACCCCAATTAGAACAGCAACACGCCACACACACCACCATGTTCATGCTGCTCAAACTCATATATATTTACAGCTGTTTTTTTTTTAATAATAAATGTGATGTGGTAAAATGCAACCATTATCTGAATGTTGTGTACGGGGTAAATCTAGTCATGTGATCTTAACAAGTAAAATACCATAAGAAAGTAAATCAACTTAAATTGACCATTAACTTAAATCAAGAAGGTGAATAGGTCACTCTCACAAGAAATCGAATTTAGAAACTTTATAGCTATCAAGTTAACAGTCCAACCAATTTATCTACAATTATTCATATAACTGGTTTTTTTTTTTTTTTTTTTGGTGAAAAATGGGGTGGAGGTGGTGGGGATGGAGATGGGGATGGGGGTGGGGGATCGCTTGTTCTCAGCTTTTTGAAATTAGGATATATATTTTTACCCAAAATAGGAGATTTCTTGCAGTGGTTGGTTTCAATAGTCATCATGCTGCCTTTAATATTTTTGCTTAGGTCAACACTTGGTGATTGGTGAACTCAAATGCACAGTGCTAAGATGGATCCATGTGGTCATGGGCATAGCAACGATCCACCTTTGACATGAGCCCATGCTTATCCATTTAATCTAGTACTAATGTATATATAGTTCGATTTTGAATTAATCAAAATTTAATATGATTATATGCATGGCTGAAAAAATCACTAGGCGCTCGGGTAGCGCCTAGGACGCTTAGCCGGGGATTAATCGGCGCCTAGGCGTCCGTGTATTTTTTTATTTTATTTTATTTTTTTAAATTTGTTTAAGTATTTTTAATTTTTTAAAGACTAATAATTATAAATTATATAATACTTTAATAGTTAATACTAAAATATTAAATATTAACCTAAAAAATATCTAAAGTTTGTACAATTTAGGATTATTAGGGTCAAAACGATGTTGTTTTGAGTGAAATAACACATTAAAAAAAAAAAGAACAATAGTTAATTGACCGACTAGAAGGCCTAGTCGGTGCCTAGTCAACGCCTAGGCGGTCAGCGCCTAAGCGGCCTAGGCGGTCGCCTAGCCGGCCAGCCGCCTAGACCACCATTTAATGTGATACGCTAGGCGGTCGACCAGCGCCTAGCCTAGGCGGGATTGTAAATTACTTTGTTTCAACAATTAGGTTGAAGGCCTTGGGTGTAGCAATGCAACAATGAGTGATGTAAGAGGGAACGAGAGTTAATGTATTGATGTTTCAGCCACTATTATGCAGTTCATATCTGCTTAGTATTTTAAAAAAATTTAGAGATAAAGGTTTATATTTGAATTTTGAATCAAACTAGGCAAATGCACTGATCACTTGCACCTAGCTAGTTAGTATAAGCCTCTAACTCAATCTCTTTTAGTACCAAATATGATGAGATAATACAAATTTATTTTCAACGAAATTAATATGAGTTGCAGTCATAGGGGCAAAAACCTCTATAAATTAGCAGTATATTGGCTTTCTATTTTTGGAATAATCTAACCTATGGAATATATAATTAAGTTTTAGATAAGATATATAAATGAATTTCACTTTTAACTTAGCAATCTAATGTTTACTGTTCAGTAATAGTCCTCTTAGATATAAGGTAAAATTAAAACTTTATTAGTACTTGAATTATAAAGCAAGTGTAACTTTCGCCTTAATTTTAATTAATATGGTGTTGCAATAGTATCACCTAATTAGTCACTAAGAATGTAAGATGGCATATTTAGTCCTCCTTACCAATGTCATTAATTCGTTATTTTGGATCTATGGATCAGAAAAACATGTATGTTTTGAATCCAGGCAAATTACTAACTTTTGAATAATGTATGCATTTCTTTCAACTATTAATATAATAATTCTAATTCTAACATTACCAATATCCTAAACCTCAACAACTACTCTCTTCTCCATGCAAAATCAATTGAATCATTGAAAAGGTCATCTCCAATGAATAGTACGTAGAAACATGTTGGGTATTGCTCAAGTTTATGTCCAAAAAAATCAGAGTATAATTTTATCTTTTATATATTAACGTTGTTTATGTTTTTATTCAAAATAACTCTATATCTATTAGAACAAGGACTAAATATGCCATCATGGTGACTAATTAGAGTGGATTATTACAACTCTATGTTAATTAGAGACAAAAATTACACGTCTTATAACTTATTAGGTATTACAACTGTAATTTTTCCTAGATATAACACTTGACTTTAGGTCAATGACTAAAAGAGCAACCTCTTAAATAACTTCATTAAATATTAAAGCCATGTGAAATAATTAGGGATTGAAATAACAATTCACCAATAACTTAAGAATCAAGTTTGCCACGAAGGTTGAGATGCCAAGTAAGCGTTCATGATTTCAGTCACGGTAAGCATGTTTAATCAACAAAAAAAGAAATGTCAAAAAAATGTCACGGGATTGACAAATTTTAAGGTATCATCTAGTCAATTTTTTATATTTTTTTTGCCAAACACCTTGTGCTTAGATGGCATGTAGTGGCGAGATCATGAGATCAAGCCTTAATGGAGGCGTTGTCTTTGTGCTTCAATTGGTTGAGAAAATATAGATGGACAGATACTACAATATAATAGAGTCACTAGCATTAAAAAAAAATTTCTTTTAATCTTTTTTTTTTTTTTTTTAGATTTGAAACTTGCTACTTATGGTAGATAGAATTTCTATTTCTTTTAGTATGTTGGGTTCTTAATTATTAAGTTGACAACTTGCTTGGACAAATGGACATGACAAGCAGCTAAATTCACAAGGTAGTGCTATAGACTAATTTGGTCAATTGGTTGAAGAAATATAGATGAACAGAATGTAATACACTCACTAGCACTAAAAAATTTCTTTTAATTTTTCTTTTTAGATTTGAAACTTGCTACTTATGGTAGATAGAATTTCTATTTCTTTTAGTATGTTGAGATCTTAATTATTAAGTTGACAACTTGCTTGGACAAATGGGCATGACAAGCAGCTAAATTCACAAGGTAGTGCTATAGACTAATTTGGTCAAGTGGCTAAGCAATTAGGCATAATGATATCTTATAGGCATGGTTGTTAAGCCTAATAAGATTGTGCTACCCTGTCAATTCATGTCTTGTTCTAGAAATTTATATTGTTAAAGATGTAACTCTCCAAATTAGAATCTTAAGTGGTGACTTCTTGAGTTATATACAATCTAAGTTGGTTATTTCTTTGTGATTCTTTAATAACTAAAATTACAAGACAATTTTCACTCAAAATACGCTTTCATCTAACAACTACAAACTTTCATCTAAATCATAGAAAATCTAGATTAATTGAACCTTCCCTTTAAATTCTTCAATCCATACCAATATGCAATTAAAATTTTGTTCTAATTCATAATTTGTCAAACTAGGGAATAGGACATAAGTGGTACGTTGTTCAAGGTCGTCATGACCAAAACATATGTACTAGTACTACTTTTATTCAAATTCTCGTAAATTGTAACATGATTGCTCTTGAAAATCTTATAGTCATCCAGTGTAATCCCAATAAAAATAATCAATTGTTAAATTATGTATTTATAATGTAATCTCGACCTATTTATGAAGGTAAATATATCTCAAATAAATTAATAATATTTTTAATGATATATGCAGCTAATTTTGTATTTATTGACTTTTTTTATCATGATTATTGTTGGTTTTATGACTTTTTAATCAAAGGCAGACCAACACTACCGTTGAAATAACGAGAATATATGAAAACTATAGGAAAAGTATATGGAGAGAATATATTTATTGTATTGCTCAGAATTGCTTGTCTGTTCTCCATGTATGGAGGGTCTATTTATACATATTTTGGAAATATTTTGGGTCTAGAGCCCTACAAGGAATAAGAATTCTGAACTACCTCATATTGTGAGTCCTTGTTACACTAATAAATAATAAGCTCTAACCCTACTAATATTACAAATACTATGTCCAATCCTTATCGAACTCTTCGATAGCTCTGTACTAGGTCTCCTTCTTGGGTCTTCTTAATCCGGTTATTATCTTGGGTCGGTCCATGTGGCCTAGGCCTAGTATATCATCCATCATCCAGTCCCCACTTTCTTGAGATTTCGTGGATCCGAAGTCTCGGAAAAGCATGCTAAGGGATGTTTAATTTTCTTCGACTGAATCGACCTGCAAATAAGATTTTAAAGATTTTCTAAAAATTTCATTATTTATTTATTATTATTATTATTATTATTATTATTATTATTATTATTATTATTTTGTTTCTACTTTTTACTTTTTTTTTAGAGCGGTCAACCCTGTCAACCAGCTACCTGGGAGGCAGTCGGTCCATGGACCAACTAAACCAATTGACCTTGGCTGACGGCCGACTTTTATTCCTCATTTTTTTTAATTTCATTTTTATTTATTTATTTATTTATTTATTTATTTATATTTTTTATTTTACTTTTGTTATTTTATTTTATAAGAACGTTTTGAGTCCTTAGTTTTTTGTCACATCCTCTACTGAGCGATGGGAATACGAGTCGTCCACCTAGTGGTGGGTGTGTATACGTTTCTCCCATACTGGCTAATGGGTATATGTCTTCCGCCTTGAGGTGGGGACGTGTCTTCCACTGCCTAGTGGGTATATACTTCTCCCACACTAGCTAATGGGTATGAGTCTTCCGCCTTCCGGTGGGTACATGTCTTTCCAATATTAGCTAAGGGGTATGAGTCTTCCACCTTCCAGTGGATATATGTCTTTTCCAAACTGGCTAATGGGTATGGTATGAGTCTTCCACCTTCCAATGGTTTATGTCTTTCCCATACTAACTAATGGGTATGAGTCTTCCACCTTTCGGTTGGTATATGTCTTTCCCATATTGGCTAATAGGTATGAGTCTTCCACCTTCCCGTGGGTATATGTCTTTCTCATACTGACTAATGGGTATGAGTCTTCCACCTTCTAGTGGGTATATGTCTTTTCCATGCATACTGCCTAATGGATATATGTTTTCCACCTTGAGGTGGTGATACATCTCCTACTGCCTAGTGGGTATACGTTTCTTCCACACTGTGGTGGATATACGTGCCTTCCACTAGCTAATGGGATTTGCGAATCGTCTAGACTTATTCCTAGGCCTCGTTTTCCTAACTATCCCATGAATTCTTAGACTCTGCCTTAGACCATTTTAGTTACTAAACTATTCTACTATGACCCTTATACTTTACCCTAGACTTTTTACCCTAACTCCCGATCGTCCCCATACCCTTTAACGCCTAACCTTATAAGGTTTTTACTTTCAGCTCATCTCCATTTGTTTTATCGTCACTTGATTGTTACCTTGTAGGCGTTCATGTGCAAATTGTTTGAACTATGTTCCTAAAGATCTTCTATCGACGGTCGGGCAGTGGAAAGACTGAATGATCCATGAAAGGTGCAATAGTGGCTCACTGATACCTCGAACTAATAACTTTACTATCGTATTACAAAGGTCGAAGTACATGATAACTGACTATACGAATTTACTTTTCTAACTATAAGTAAAACCTCTTGTGCCGTCTTAAATTCCAGACGCACTCAATAAGTCTTTTTATATTCGCCTCTAATGGATTACGAGCTTGTGTTTTCAATTCCGCTCTTCCTGTTCTTCACCCTCATTGTCTTGCCTATTGGGACCTTTCCGCAGGGGCTCTATTCCTCGATTAATGGGGATGAGGTCCCTGCTTGGGTGCTCGGGTTGCCTTAGTCATTGGTTGGGACGAGCAACTGGTTTCTCTCTTTGGATGATGTCTTTGATTTCTTTTCATAGAGTGATGCACTCCTCGGTGGTGTGTCTCAGACGCCTATGATAACGACAATATTTAGGCCCCCTATCGGATGGTTGCAAGGGAGGTGACGGGGGTAGGTGTTCACTCATCCAGATCCTCCACCTTTTGTATGTCCTTTTGCCATCTTCTCAGGAATTCTTTCAAGGTCTCTACTTTTGCTTGTCGTATGGCGGTGATGAGTAAAATGGTGATAGTAAATATGAGGGTGTAAATGTCATTTCGCTGAGGATTTGGACTATGGCACGCACTTGTATAATTTGTAAAATTCTAGGCACTAAAGTATTGGAGTTCACTAGAATCCAAGTAAATGATGATTAAGTATGGAAAATAATAGGAATGCAAATTAAATGAGGGAAAACTATATGATAAAGGAATGAGTCAGATTAGGAATATTACAATCTTGATGCTCTAACAAACTTAGAATTAGGGAAAAACAATTAACCAAGGGATTATTGGCAATGTACTCAAGAATTCAGTTTAGCTACTTTCGTAATCAATAAACTAGTATTACGCTAGGATTACCCCACTTTCGTGATGCATCAATCATAACCTTAAACACAAAAGCATTGTAAGCCTCCAAATTGCCCCTATTCTCATAGTAGGAAAAAATGAGTTGAAATTGGTAAGGCTGAGTCTTTCACCCAACTTTCATTGTGATGAAATTCTCTCCAAAGCAAATCAATAAAAGCTGCGTATCAATTATCAATAAGAAAAATTTATAATCCAATTCAAACATAAAAACTCTAGGTTAATAAATTATCCCCTTTATGCAAAAATCATAACCTTAGCATCAAGAGTAGCAATAGAACCCTAATTCAAACCCAAAAGCTAACTACTCATGCATCATAAAAGTAAACAAAGCAAAGCAATAATAAATAACCATAAACATTGCAAGAAATCTAAAAAAGAAAGTAAATAAAGGAATAAGAGAACTTTACTAATGATGAAGAACAAATCCAACTCCAATTCGAGATTCCAAGCTTGAAATTAAATAATCTGTAAAACTAATCTAAATTATGCTAGGGAAATCTAAAGAGAAGAGGGAAAAATAGACTAAACTAACTAGGGTTGGCAACCAAGTAAGGGAACCACTTAAATTGTAGAAAATATGCAGAATATATAGCAGACAAATGGGCCTTGGTCCATGAGGCAGCTTCCAAAATTGAAAAAATGGTTTAGGGGAAAAGTGAAACATCGCTGGAGAAGAAGAACAGACATGTGAAATTACTAAAATACCCCTCATTATTTTATGGTTTAGTATTTTTCGGTGAATTTGGCCGGTAATTTGGCAGGAGTGACCGAAATTTGATAAAAATTAAATAGTTATGGTATGAAATTAACAGTTTTGAAAGTCATGGACTATAATTAATAGGACCCCTATAGTCAGTGGACTAAAATGGCAATTTGCTCTATTTGTTTTAGTTAACTCTGATCAAGTTTAAAATCACTCCCCCACCCCACCCCCCCCCCCCCCCCCCAAAAAAAAAAAGGCGTCTTCGATACACAAAAAAATGTACTTTTAAATTTGTTGAAACTTAGTTTGTATTAGTTAGTCTTTTGCCTAGTCCTTTGGTTTTGTGTAACTAGTTTCCTTCTTCCATGTGTTGTCCTCTATTTATTCTCTTTGTTAGATGGTGAATAAACATGTTCACGTTCTCAGTTTCTCACTCTCACATGGTATCACAACCATTACTCAAGAATTTTTTTTCCTCCCTTGATCCTTTCTCGTTCGCTCATGGCTGCCGCAACTCAAACAAGTGTTATTCAAATCTATGACTCAACTCGCTCACAACCTCAAATTTTCCCACTTGGAAACATTAAGTGGAATCTAGGCTCACAGGATTAGACCTCGTGGGCTACGTTAATGGCACCACTTCTGCTCCGGTAAAATATTCTGACCCGGCACAAACAACCTTAAGCTCAGCCTACAAGACTTGGTATAAATAAGATCAAATTATCCTGAGTGCAATCCTAAGCAGTTTGACCGACACTCTACAACCTGTGATTGTGTCGGTGTCATCAGCATCTAACGCATGGACCTGGCTGTCCACTACTCGAAAACGTATAGTTTTGCTAAAAGCAAAGCTAGCAAAGAATCCAAAAGGCAACAGGTCCATTTATTCCTACATGCGGGATACGCGAGCAATTGCGGACGATTTATCACAATCTTAGTATGTGGTTGATATTTTGGAGCAGTTTGGTACGACGGGGGAGAAAGAGGTGTCAACGCCGATGAGTACTTCGGTAGACTTGTGCGCTGCTGCTTCTCCGGCTTTTGATGCCACCGTATACCGGCAAGCCATTGGCCGTTTGCAGTATTTGGCTATTACCAGACTAGAGATTTCATTTGCAGTGAACCGCTTGGCTTAGTTCATGGCCTCACCCACTAAGTTGCATTGGCAGTCTGTGAAGTGAGTACTTCGCTACTTGAAGGGTACGCTACATCATGGATTGCATTTTCGCAGGGGTCGGTCTATTTCCCCTTATGGCGTATTTAGACTCAAACTGGGGTGATATTTGTGATGGGGGCCGTTCGACCATGTCCTATGTTGTCTTTTTTTGGTCCAAATGTTGTGTCCTGGAGGTCTGCGAAACAATGCTTCGTGTCTCGGTCTTCTACGGAGGCGGAGTTTCGGACTCTTGCTAATTTTGTTGCTGAGGTTATGTGGATTTAGAATATGTTGCATGAGCTTGTGGTACGGTTACAGGTTTCGCCAGTTCTGGTTACTGACAATTTGAGTGCTTCATACGTTTGTAAGAGCCTAGTTTTTCACTCTCGGATGAAGCACTTGCTCTTGATTACTTTTTTGTCTGTGAACAGGTTACTTCCGACTCCCTACGAGTGCGCTACGTCAAATCATTTTAGCATATTGCGGATCTTTTAACTAAGCCGTTTGGCCATCGATTATTTGCTACATTCAGAACCAAGATTAGTCTCATCGATGTGTCTTAATCTTGTGGGGGCCTATTGAGACTTAGTTTGTGTTAAGTCTTTTGCCTAGTACTTTGATTTTGTGTAACTAGTTTCCTTCTTCTATAGGTTGTCCTCTATTTATTCTCTTTGTTAGATGGTGAATAAACATATTTAGTTCTCACTCTCACAACTATGACAACATCAACAAGCGATCAGTCTTAGCTTAAAAACTATTTCCATAACCTCTGAATCTTAAATACCAATTCACCATCTCTTACAAAGTCCATGTAAGTATATATGCATAAATCTTTCATAAACACAATTTGATTTAGGGATAATAAACCCAATGTATAAGTGCGATTTCAAAAGATGCGGAATAAGACAGGAGAAGGGGCCTGTGTTGCTGACCATTATGATGACAGGCAACGGCCCAGCTGGAACTCGCATCCGTTCTCCCTTTCATTCTCAACGGGAATTGAATCTGGCCAGAAAAAAGACGAAATCTCTCACTCAGATCCTGACCCAACATGATAAAATTTCTAAATAATTGAGTCTTGATGATGAATAATTAATCCAACATACACCAGTGAATGGCGGCGATTCTTAGCTAGGGCTGAAGTGCGACTTCAAATAAACACTGTAGCAACAGATAACCATTTCGTGACTCCTGGTGTGGTGGCTAACCACCGCCTATTCTCGGTCCACAACCACCAACCTCTCCTCCTCCTCGTCCTCGGGATTGGGAAGAACCCAGAACGTACCACTGTGCCATTAACTTTCTACCTTCCCCAAACATCATATCTCTCTTCGGGTTATCTGTTCAAGAAAGTTTGTATGGTTGCACATCTGGACAACCTAAACTCTCCCACTTTCACAAACGTTAAACTTGTTTATCCTCCTTAAGTACTTTCAGCAAACACACTCATATCCTCATTCTTAATTGCTAAATTATTATAGATAAAAATAAGGAATAATTCCAGTGTGAGAATTACATCCATATTGTGAAATGACTTCTTGTGGACATCAAACATTGACTCTTTCATCTAACAAGCTGCTGAGTCATTGTGATTCACTCGAGTGATATATCCTTCTTAACTATGTTCAGCAAAAACAACTAATATTCACATACACAAATAACTCAGTTGACTTTTAAGTGAGAATTTCACCCATATTGTGAGGTGGTTGTTTGTAAGCATCAAGTACTGATTTTTTAAATCTAATTAAGGAGATTATTGCGATTCACCCTTTTACAATTCTGTCAACAAGGTGTGAGAAATATTGCTTTTGTAGGCAAATTAATACATAATAATGTTTTGTGGCGATGAACCTGGGAAATTGCACATGCATCTCTCACTTCAATTCCCATGAGAGAACACATGCAGATGAAATGCAGATCGGTAGTATGATATGTTCTGGTACTATATGAGGATAAGGATCGGATCGGAGAATCGCAAGGTTATTCTGAATGTCTGAAGTTCATAGGTGGCAGCCATGAATGTCATGGGTGGCCTACTATTTATCCGGAAATTTATTTCTTGACAATCTTTGCCTCGTAGGAGTACATCAGATCACACAATATGCTGAGCTGACCTCGACATTATACCTGCAATTGTACCAATAATTCACTGAACTTTGACGCATTGCTTTCCCATCGTGCAATCTACATCATACCTCACACGTTCAATCCAAACTCATCACCCGATTCATCACAAATTTCGAGGGGAAATCATGATTTTTTTTACCAATAATATTGGTTGGTTAATGAGAAATTAAACTATCTTATATACTCCGTATGTTTTATTTTTACCAGGGAATACAATATATATGTTGTTTAATTTGAACACAAAAGTTATATTTGGTCTATCCATTAAGGCTCTGTTTGGTAAAATAGTTAGACTATCAACCAATTTTAGTTTATTGGCACTATTAATTGTTTGACTTGGTTAAAAAATCATTTTTATAACTTCAAAATGCTAAAATTATACCAAATAGCTACCCAGCTAATTTACCAAACACATTTCTACAATCCACTAACAATATGATCAACTAATCATACCCTCTATTCCTCTAACCCAATCAACTAACAACCACATTTACCAAACACGACCTAAGTGTGGATAAGATGATGCAGGTTTAATTTCTTTTAGTTTAATAGGAGGTTTCAGGTGTTGGGTGGGGGTTTGGAGTGTCAAACCCATCCAATTGCTAGGCAAGTATAAAAGTAAAGGGGTTACTCTCATTCGAGTTGGTCACACAAACTTCCTATATACTTCCTATAGGAGTTGCTTATTAGCCTTCTTGGTTTGAGTCGATATGAGTAACATAAACTGGTTTACTTTCTTGTAGTCCTTTGTTAGTTACTGTCACAATGCGGGTTTCACAAGACCGTACTTTCGAGTAGCAGTGGAGTTTTTTTGTAAATTAAGATATAAAAAATAGGGTCACACTTGTGTGAGACCGTCTCACGGATCCTTATTCGTGAGACGGGTCGGGTCGGGTCAAAGCACCATGCAAATGTCATACTTATATGTGCAAATCTCATACTTATATGCTCAAATATAACACAAATAAAAAATACAATTTTTGTTACTTATAAGAGAAAAAGTAATACATTTTTCATAATAAGTAATGTTGACAAGTGCCTCTCACTTATAAGGGCAAATATAATACTTTTGAGGAAAAATGTAATACTTTTAAATCGAAATGTAAAAGTATTGTATTTTCCCTTAAAAGTATTACATTTACCCTAATAAGTAACAAAAATTTTATTCTTGATTAGTATTACATTTGAGCATATAAGTATGACATTTGTGCATATAAGTGTTACATTTGCATTTTGACCCGATCCGACCCGTCTCATGGTAAAGGTACGCATTTATTACTAATTTTAACTTTTGACATAATAGTAAGTGTTTGATTTGATAATTGGTATTAGAACATGTGATATATCCGCAAAAAGCGTGTGTGCGGTCCTAATTAATTGAAAAAATATATGATCAGACAAAAAATAAAGGGGATTTGGTCTAGGTTTCAAAAATCTACCTATACGGCTATACTAGCTAGTTAATGAGGTATAATAT
Organism: Ipomoea triloba; assembly: GCF_003576645.1. NCBI lineage: Eukaryota > Viridiplantae > Streptophyta > Magnoliopsida > Solanales > Convolvulaceae > Ipomoea > Ipomoea triloba. The sequence continues at coordinate 6,816,537 of NC_044918.1, forward strand.
GGGCAGATCAGATTGTGAGAGGTTAATAGGTGGTTAGATGTCTAATTAATGTGTTGTTAAGTGGTCATAATCTTGTTCTCAATAATGAGGTGCATGCAATGGTTGAGAATGAACATGCACTGCCGCCAACCTATACCTAAGCCTCCTGTAATTAATGTTGTCTAATCAAAGTCATCTGTATTGGCGTTTGCATGACTGTGACATATGCATATATATGGTTGTCAGTCTCTAGAAAGTATAAATAATAAAATTAACCTAGGATAACTCACACTAATTTAAACTGAACAGAGAAACTTAAAGACACAACTTGGGTTGATTTATCATTATGGAGTAATAATAATCTTGTAATTAAGTTTAATAATTGCATGCGTACATAAGTAGATAATCTAGGACGACGTACCATGAAAAATAAAAATATTGTAGGAATATATAATTGAAGGCGGCTTTAATTTGTGTCCCAAGAATCTAAGGTACAAACTATCAGCAATTGGACCAACAACGTTGCATGCAAGGCTGCACTGGGGCGTCTGTCAATAATCAGGTGAAAGTATATTCTTTTAGCTCATAGCGTGATAGATACCCATCTATCCGTCCTGCTTCTAAGTTCTAAACAACACCCCATGTATATAAGTACTGTAAATCAATATAATATAATGCATATATGCCCTTTTCTCTCAGAGGTAGGCCTTTAATTGTACGTTTTTGTCCAATGCTTTGGTGAAAATAATTGTACGTGCAACATGGCAACCGATTTCGAAAATTTACAGCTTGATGATGAGTTTCATGTGATTGGTTTTTTTTTTTTTTTTTCCATTAGTGAATTATGGTGATTCTTCATGATTGATAGTATAGGTGTGGCCTTACTAAGGTTTACTTACTGATGGGGAATATGCGCGAGTTAATTTGCCTCGAAAGATATATGCATTTCTCAGTCTGGCAGGTGGTAGCATTAAGCAGTCTGAAGCAAGACACACCTGAGCCAGTGTAGAGTTCAATCGTGAAATGACCAGTCAAATGGTGAAAGGTCAAATGCAATGCTAAACCCTTACCCCGACCGCAATCATATTGGTCGGTTAGAGAACTTTGTGGCAACCAAAACTTGTATAGGACTAATGCAAGCCACCCCATCAAATGATTAGACCTTGATGGAGCAAGTGGATGGCATTCCTATATATATAACGATGACGCATGGAAGACATGCATGTTGAGATACCGGCATGTGTTCTTTGAAAACCCTCTTATATAAGGTCCGTTAATTGTGTCATGAAGGGAGGAGGGAGATCAAACACCTCTAAATATCTTGACTTATTTTTCGTCCGGTCTATCCAAAAGTAACCATAGTGTCGAATATAAAATCTGCTTTCTTTTGTTTCTCAATTGGATGGGAAATAATACTGGAGTTCTAATTTAAAAGTTACATATGTTATATAATCTTAGGTTGGATCATTCAAATATGATTAGGTGGTCGTTAAATTAGGATTGTCCAACCTCTACTTTTTAGATAACTTTTGTAGTGAAGTTAGGCTTTTGAGTTGAGTGTCTCATTAAGAGGAGGCCAATAATGAGTGATGATAAAGGGTTACATGGTATTAAGAAAGTTGAATTAAAAAAATATAAAATTATATATGAACTATGATTTAAATTATCTAAAATTATATTATAATTATTATCACAAAAAAGTTACACCTAATAGTTATAATGAAGGTATAATTTTACATTTTTTTTACATCTACATAACTGCTAATACCATATTTCAGTAATAAAATGTTAAACTCGACTCTTTAATAAAAAAATTTACTTAAGAGTTAATAAACGTAGAGGTGAAAGGGGAACGCCGACTAAGAGCATTCCATTAAAAAATTTAGCTATATATGTTGTCTTATTCTACATAATTCTTTCGGCCGACACTATCTGTGAGTATAACCCCATTAACATATCAGATCGGGGCTAACCCACTACCTTTTGTTGTAGGCCACTTTATTTTGCAACTTTTCAACTTCTCCGATTCCAAAATCTTTCCACTTTCGAATCATAATTAAACTACTTGTTCCTAGCTAATTCTTAATTAACACGAAATTAATTATTCTTATGATTAACTATTTAATTAATGAGAAAGTTTGAGAAAGTAGTTTATGAACAGATACTACATTGTAACCGAGTCAGTAATACTCAAAAAAAAAAAAAGAGAAAGTTTGTAGTTACTATTTAAAAGTATGCTATGAGTAAAACTTGTCTTGTGATCTTAACCAATTAAGAATCACAATGAAATAAATCAATCTACTTGTCAAATTTAGAATATATTGATACCAAACTAACTCACTAACTAACTCGTTAATTATTATTATTGATGAAATTTATGATGGAAACACCAATTATTGTTACTTATTTACGTTGTAATTGAAAACATAATGATGTCCAATTTTAGTACCTTCATTGATTCCTTAATTATGACATGTAAGGAATTAACGATAAAGCGATCCACGTACTTACTATCCTCCACCTCCATCAATCCATCATATGATATGCGTCAAATGAAGTATTATTATTTTATATAAAATTTAGTGAAAAAGATTTGGTGTAGATTGCAAATTATATCCATTAAGGACTATCTAGTTTAGGAATTCAAATATAATATTTTTCTATGCAAATCATTTCATAATGTTTTATTATATTGCCAAAGACCTTTGTGATCATGTGGCACCCGATTTACACTCTCACATGAAGGGAGTGGATTCGAGTCTCAGAGGAAGTGACTGTTGACTCACAGAATCAATAGTACTCAAAAAAAATGTATTTCAATATTTTAATATCTTAGATAATGACAGGTTAGGGAAAAAAATATTATAGAGTATTGAGAGTAACATATGTGATAAACATCATACACCTTTGTATTTATTATTTTCTTTAGTACTATTAGCTTTGTTACAATGTAATATTTGTTTATACATAATTTCTCAACTTATTCAAGTACAAAGAGTCAAATATTTTAAAGCGTTGATGTGCACTAATGTCCTTTGCACCAGATCATCTAATAATGATACTGTTTGAGATTATACTGAGTATTGTGAAAATAAGAATTAACAATATTAGGTATCACTCCAAAAGTATATATAAGTGTGTCCACAGATTACACCCAATCATTAGAGAATATTATAGCCTTGTTTGGTAACATAATTAGCTTATCAGTAAATTTTGACTTATTTGACCACTATTAGCTATTTGACTTGATTAAACAACCAATATGAATGTTTGGTTATATAACTTTTTGTAACAGTTTATTGTTCCAAAATGTTAAGATTCAAAAAGTTGCTCAAAGCAGTTTTTTCGATCAGTTTCTTGAGAAAATCATTTTGCATGTAATCAACTATCAGCTAACTACTAATTTACCAAACATCTTTCTACAATCAACTAATGCTATCAACTAGTCAAACTCAATAACCCAATCAGCTAACAACTATCAGTTAACAGAGTAACAACTATTTACCAAACACCTCTATATATTTTTATGAATTATTGTCAACTGGCTAACCTTACTTAAATTAATAAAGAATATGCGTATCTAATAAAAAAAAAATTGACATGCCGTGGAATAATTAATAGAAAGTAGTAATTGCTAGGGTCTCTAGCATATATATTGCTAGGGTCTCTAGCATATATAATATGTAAATGATTTTGACAATACCACATGACAAAGAACCTTCGGTGAAAAGAATCATTTTCTTTTCTTTTCTTCTTTTCTTTTTTCTTTCTGGAGTCTAATTCCCTGCCAATAGTTAGGGGATGGACACAAGCGTCCATTAAAACTTGTTTAGTTTATATATTATTATTTTAAAAAAAAAAAAAAAAAAAAAAAGCTAAATGAAAGGCCCTAATTTTTTTAAAGAATGAAATAAGAAATAAGAGAAGCAAAACAAAAATCTCTTTTTCAAGATGTTGTGGCAACATGTAATAATGAGTATAACAAATTAAAGGCTAACGCCAAATTGATGGACTATATATGTTGATCGTCTTCATCCATATCTTAATTGGGCTTATGTCATTGTGGCCTACTATGTTATGCCAGCGTTAACCCAGATAGATAACAATGGTGGGGCCCCAAGTAGGGCCCATGTTCAATGTTGTAAACCAAACAATGGCTATGAATCCTTTCTCAATACGCCAAAACAGCTTCCCTCCGTAGTATTATCCGGGTGGGATAAGTACTTGTAGTGTGTTTTAATATATATATATATATATATATATATATATATATAGTTAGATTATATGAGATCACTTGTTTAGTTAAGATCATGAGATCAGATCTTATGCATCCCTTTAATAATTTAATGGTCTAGATTAATTTAAAATGCTAAGTTGAAGTGTGTGCGAACAGTAATAAAATGTGTGCAAATGGTGATTAAGTGTGTGTAGACGGTGATTAAATGTGTGCGAACGGTGATTGATGTACAAGATTTGATCTGAAATTTTTTTAATAGTCTAGATTGATTAAGATCGATTCCAAGTTGAAGTGTGTGCGAACAGTGATTAATTGTGTGCGAACAAAGTGTGTGTGTGTCAATCAATCTAGACCATTAAAAAATATTACATGGATGCATAGGATGTGATCTCACGATTTTACTTAAGCAACTGGTCTCACTAGATATAGATTTAGGATCATATAAGATCACCATTTTAGGTGAGATTGTGAGATCAAATCTTAACCATTCAATTTTATTTTTCAATGGTTGTGATTGTTATTTATGATGACATGTATTTTCAAATGGTAAGGGGGATATTGTAGTAATTTGTTGTTGATTCTTTAAATGAATATAATTAGATTAAATATATCTTCAAAAAAAATAATTAGATTAAATATCATGCCCATATTTATAAGAGATTTATTAATGGTATGTCAATAAATCTCTCGCACTCGCACATGGCTTGCCACATAGGGGTGGGCACTTCGGGATACGGTTCGGTTTCTTTCGATTTCGGTTTCAATATTGGTATTTCGGTATTACAAAAAATGATACCATTCAGTTTTACAATAAAGTTCGGTTTGGTTTCGGTTCGGTATGAAACGGTTCGGTTTCGATTCGGAATTATTTCGGTTCGGTTTAGAATGTTCAATTTTCAATATTTACTAATTTTCCGAACAACATACTACCAAACAATACATATTCGCATAATTCAAAGTCTAAAATATAAATATTACATAAAAACAAAACAATTCAAACACAAAATTAACATAGCAATCCAAATTGTAAAGTAATATCTTGTTCATTCATCCCCTCATCACGGATCAATATTAATTATTATTATTTATTATATATATTTAAAAAAACCGAACGGTTTTCGGTTCGGTTCGAAGTGCCCACCCCTATTGCCACATACATGCACACAATGTCTATTCATACGCACAGACTAATTATGGTTGCACAGGTTTATGCGAAATTATGCACATAGTGTCCCTTAACACGCACAGTCTACAGCACATTAATGCACTCACGGTACCAAAGCAATTCATAGTGAATTGGAATGCTATGTTTGTAGTGTTGACGTGACAAACGCAAACGCGTGTGCGATGTATGTGGCAAGCCGTGTGCGAGTATGCATTCGCGTGTTCGAATGGCATATGGATTCATGTTTTTCACTATCAATTGCTTTGGTATCGTGTGTGCGTTAATGTGCTGTAAACTATGCGTATTAGGTGACACGTATGCATAATTTTGCAAAACCTTGTGCAATCATAATTAGTCTGTGCGTATGGATGAGCAGCATGTGCATGTATGCGGCAAGTCATGTGCGAGTGTGCGAGATTTATTAACATACCATTAATAAATCTCCTATAAATATGGACATGATATTTAATATAATTAAATTCATTTACAGATTCTATATTATTTTACTATTTCACCCCTTTCCCTTATTTTAATTCAATTAAAACTTGAAATCTTGATTAATCATGGCCATTAAAATTTATTAAATTAATGTACGTGACTTGAATCTCACCTAAATAGGTGATCTCATAGGAATGCTCCCCTAATAAATAAATAAATATATATATATATATATATATATATATATATATATATATATATATATACTGGGTAATAACGAATTCAATCCTTATGTATAGTATAATTATTATTAGTTATTAAATTATCAATAAAGTGACAGTTTTGATCATTCTGTTAATGAATTTGTCATAATTAGTTAATCAAAGTTATTAATATAATTAAAATTTACATCATGTCTCTCCCTTTTTTTTCCTCTAAATAGCACTTAAAGTCTCTAACCCCACATTTTAGTGGTTACTGGTTAGTAAAACAAACCACTGGGCGCTGGCCTTTATCCAATATATTTTTTTAATAGTTTATTAATTTAATGAAAGTGACTATAATTTTTGTGTTTCTAATCACTAAGTTGTGAAATTATAATATGATTTGGGTGGAATATGAAAAAAGATAATTTTATTATTAGATTCGGTCAACTAAGTCTTTTGATAAATAATAATAAATTTAAACAAATCATTAATTTATTTAGAAAAATGAAAGTGCCACTTTACTAATCCAATGTTATCCTATTCCTTAAGAACATCCACAATAGAGACTTTTATGTGGTTTTTAAGGAGATTTTGAGTAAAGTGAAAAGAGAAAATAAAGAGAGAGAAGGATGAGGGCTTCTGACAAAGACCCGATGTTTGATTGTTTGGTCTATGAAATGGGCCCACCAGAAAATTAAAAAGTCCCCCTAGTGCGCGTGAGGTGCACCAGGAACGCCTAGTCAGGCGCATAAAAGACTCTTTTATTTTATTTTTTCTTGCATTTCTTCTCATTCTCTCTGACTCTTCTCTCTCCTAGTTAACACCTCAAAAACTAAATTAAAAAAAAAAAAAAAACATTGCTATTGAGGATGTCCGGGACCAAAAACACAACTATTTTTCTACTTGTAAATTATGTACTAAAATTTTTTTTTCTAGTATAAATCCTGCTATTATGTAATAGAACTAGGAAGATTATGACAAATATTACATGACCAAGAGAATATTAACAAGAATCAAATTTATAACACTTTAGTATGTACTAGAATTATATTTTACTCATTTCTTTCAAAATCATGATTAAATAGTATTTTCCTCCTCCACTTGTTATGTCTTTCTTAACTTTTTATTTTATATATATATTTTTTAATTGTAGAGTACTCTAGTTATGGAGAGTTGCGAAGGCAGAGAAATAATTGCAGTGCATTAATTTGATGGTAGGATTAGACTAACGATATTTCAACTGCTGTGTAGGATGGGGGACTGTTCTTGGGTCAATTCATTTTTGTACTTCTATTTTTTCCTTTTCTTATCATACTTTTCTTCCAATATCAAAGTTATATTTTAAATGAAATCTTTAAATTAATTTAAGTTATTCATAATTAATGAATACAAACTAAAAAAATTAATAGATAATTTTATCCATAGATTCGAACTTAAAACGTACCGTAATTATTAAATCAAATTTTCAACCACTACAATTGAAGTTGCCCTATTTCATTGCATCTTTTATAGTAAAATAAATGTGTTAATTAATCGATTATCCAAACGAATAATTGGTGATACAGTGGTGGGAGGTCCATTCCATATTATCAATCTCGAAATTGATGTAACTCACCCATAATATAATATTCGTCCATTTTCAGTAAAATGTATTTGTTGATTAAGACTGACTGACCAATTATTCACTGTTAATACACATGAATGAAACGACAACAGGTTCAATTCCTTCCAAGCTACCGACGGCAAAATTACGATCGCAGTCATGATTGGTTTGTTTATGAATAACCGTAGATATAGACAAAAACACTATTTAATTAGAGCTGTCACTATTAATTCTGAGTCTGTTTTGTAACAGCTCCATACAGGCTAGCAAATTTAAGGAAAGTCTGGGACAAAAAGCAACTCCAATCGAGTTAGTTAGATAGTTCGCTTGGTAATTAAGTATAGGTTAAAAGTTAAACTCTTCATGGAAGATATCAATTGGTATTCTTGATTTGAACTGAGCTTCACCTAAAGTGATAGTAGTTGTGCGCCCAGTTTTAAAGAACTCTCCATGGAAGAAATTAACTCCAATCGAGTTAGTTAGATAGTTCGCTTGGTAATTAAGTATAGGTTAAAAGTTAAACTCTTCATGGAAGATATCAATTGGTATTCTTGATTTGAACTGAGCTTCACCTAAAGTGATAGTAGTTGTGCGCCCAGTTTTAAAGAACTCTCCATGGAAGAAATTAATTGGCTTTTATTGACTTGAGTTGGGCTTCACCCAATATAATATTTTGACTCTACTCAACTATTTCCATTTTAAATAATAAGTTTGATATAGACACCAAAACTTGAAGGTAATATGAATGATTTAATTTGATAGGTGAAACGGAACGGAGTGATGTTGAAATGGTGTAATTGTGCAATACAATGTTAAAAATGTGGTTAGCAATGGGGCATTGAAGGGGTCCATTGAAGGATAGCTAGCTTTTCCTTAGCTGTATGGAAAGCAGTAGCTTTGATGGATTTTGCCATTGGAATTCATCACGTACTACTCCCATCTCTCTCTCTCCTACGTGTAGTTATAAATACCGTACCCCATCATTGTTTTTTCTCAGTTCTCAGCTCGATCGTATCATCCATCCTACACTAACAAATTAAAGATCCAACCATGACGACAACTAGTCTAAGAAACTCAGTTCTCGTATTTACGTTGTACGCACTGGCTTTTTCCTTATCAGTCAGTGCACGACCGGCCACGTTTCTTCAGGACTTCAAAGTCTTCTATGCCGACTATCACGTCAAGCAAGCCGAAGGCGGCCGAGCCATCCAGCTTGTTCTCGACCAGAGCTCAGGTATGTCTATATTGTACGTACTACGTCTCATAATGTTTGTTTCTTTCTGTGATCATATATATATATATATATATATATATATATATATAACTGGGCTGGGAATTGAATTTCAGGAAGTGGGTTCGGTTCCAGATACAAATACCTCAACGGACGTTTCAGCATGAAGATCAAGCTGGTTCCCGGTGACTCCGCCGGAACCGTCACCGCCTTTTATGTGAGTCGCCGACAGTATATTTTTAATTATATGATCGATTGCGTAAATAATATAAAGAATAATGATGGATGTTGTGCATGGACATACAGTTGAACTCGGACACAGGCAACGTGCGAGACGAGTTGGACTTTGAGTTCTTGGGAAATCGGTCGGGACAACCTTATACCGTTCAAACTAACGTGTATGTCCATGGAAAGGGCGACAGGGAAGAAAGAATCAATCTGTGGTTTGACCCTTCTCTTGATTACCACACTTACACAATCATGTGGAACCATTGCCATTGCGTGTAAGTAATTATATTCACTTCTTGGATCATTAGATCACCTGGCCTGTGTGTTTGTTTAATTGAATTGTACGTGCACCAACACATGGCAGATTCTACGTGGATGAAATCCCGATCAGAGTATTCAAGAACAACGAAGCAAAAGGGTTGCCGTACCTGAAGTACCAACCCATGGTGATTTACTCCACGTTGTGGGAAGCCGACGACTGGGCGACAAGGGGCGGGTTGGAGAAGATTGACTGGAGCAAAGCTCCGTTCAATGCTTACTACAAAGATTTCGACATTGAAGGATGTCCGGTGCCGGGGCCGACGGGATGTTCGTCGAATCCCAAGAACTGGTGGGAAGGGGCGGCGTACCAGCAGTTAAGCGCCGATGAAGCCAGGCGTTACCGTTGGGTACGTATGAACCACATGGTTTATGACTATTGCACCGACAAAGCAAGATACCCGGTGCCCCCACCAGAGTGTAGGGACGGGATATGATCCATCATCCAACGTAAGCAAGCATATATACACATATACATTTCCGATACGGTCGGTGATCATCTTTCCGTCTACTGGAGCCCTTACATCTTTTCTATTATTGTACTTTCTTTGTATATTTGTCGACGTTTCGTATTTCAATTGCAGACTGCCCCTATAAGTTACGGTACACTTACTAAGTTGTGGAAAATGGGAGGGGGGTAGGATGGGAATAAGAACAAAAAAAAAACCAAGTTTCTATCATTTTTTTTTGTGGTTGTGTTCATATATCTATCTATCTTAATAGTATCCATAAAGACTAATTAAAAGCGTATGGGGCTGCCTCCTGCCAGGCAAGCGATTAGTGGGCAGAGAAATGTCATTTTTATTGTTGTGTTTGATTTGATGTTATCATTGTTATGTGTACACTGTATAAGCCAATAATGCTTCTTTTTTACATGATGGTTTATGAAAACGATGGAATTTACGTAAGTGGTGCTGCCACGTGCTCGTCTATTCTGGTAAATTTTTTTATGTGCACTTCACACGAGTTGGGTATAGTCAATCACCAACCTCTTGTTTCTCATTCCTCAACACAAGGAAACACACTTCTTATCAAAAATCAAAATGCTGACTAGATAATAGTTATAGACCAAGATATTCAGAAAATTATTGGTCCCATACGTAAACAATATATATATGTTTTATACTCTATTATTATTATTACTATAATATACACATATATAATAGAATAGAATAGAATGGAATCAGGAAAAATACAAGGGTAAACGAACGACTTTATTAGTTTCTAGTCTTCTAATAAATCTGACTGAAGATGTGTGATGTGTCCCATATTATTCCATCAAGATTTTTTATTTACCAATTGGCTAAAAATCTAGAATGTTTAAAATTTCAAAATTGTGATATTTTTAAAATATTCAAATGGGAATATACAAGTCACTACTACTAGTACAATAACAAGTAATTAATGGCAAGTGAAAGCAGCAACTTGTCATGACTAACGCTAGCCAAATAAAATAATACTACGTAATAATAATAATTAGTTAATCGAAAGTGAAATACAATGTTCTGTCCAGACAAATCATATGAACATTATACTTATCAACTGACAATACTTGACAAAACACACCATATACTAAATTAAATATGCTGTTTCTCAGTACTTTCTGGTTAATTACCAATAGACGACCGACCCATGAAATCATCTCAGATAAATATGAGGAAAGGGGAAACTGAAGAATGGCCCCAAACAAGTAAAATCATTGTGAACTTTTTCTTCTTCTTATTATTATTATGGGGAAAGGAGACACAATGTAGGAACTACATATATCAAGGCAGACAGTTCTAAAATTTTACCTCCCAATGAATTTGATCTTACCTTGTTTTAATATATCCACTTTGAATGTTGTGACTTGTGAGGAGCCAGCTGAAGAATCGGCTATGCTAATTTTGATGGGGTCACAAAAAAATGCCAGGCTGTTTTACTTCTTGGTATTGATTTTGACTGCAATAGGATCTGAGCAGTAGGGACAATTCCCAAATAGAACATCAAATGAACTGAAAAACAAATATGGAAAGGAAATGATTCAGCCCTGCGATTTATGAAAGGGTAACACATCTAATGCAAGTGAGATATCCAAGAGTAAAACTGTAAAAGTAATACGGAGTATATAACACATGGAATATATAACAACTTCACCCCCACCCCCCACCCACCCAAAAAAGAAAAAAAAAAAAAAAAACTAAAAAAGTAATGGGAATGGCATAGATACTGTACAAGAAAGGTAATAGTCTAAAAAACAGATTTGAACTGTATGTTCTAATTTTAGACATGTCTAAAAGAAGAATGCAATAAAGGTTCAAGCACATGCTAGCAAATAATGATACAGCAAATCAACAAGAAAGTTCCGGTTTAAGCCATACAAAAAAAAAGATAATATTGGACAGTGACATTGCAAAGTTCTAGCAAAATGGCCACAAATGTTTTCCTTATTCACTACAAGTTATCATAGCACAATCTACTAGGTATTCTTTTGAGGATCATTTATCAATTCTCCCTCCAAGAGACACAGGTCATAGTACTCATTCATACTGAGCAGAAAAATTATGGTCATAGCTGTAAAACTACAGAAACATAAGAAGAGGGAACATACTGCCTTGTTGTTGTGATGGAACGCAGCCAATCTGCAAGGCAAATACTGTGGAAGGCTTTACTGCAGTTGTTATTTTCACATGTATAATCAGTTCCACTCCCACTCTTAGTGCCAAGCTCATCATCTATGTTGACATCATTAAGTCAATAATAGATATGATGACAAGCTAATAAAAATTAGGAAATGTATAGTTACCAATTGGGAGATATGGTGCATAACAAATTCCACATTCAGACTGCTGTTCACTCTTCTGTTCATCAGGAGGGCCAGGTAATTGAATTTTCAACAAACTGACGAGATTTTCAGCAAATGGTTTGTCTTTATTCCTATTCAAAAGTTCAACTCCAGTTGATGGAACTAATTCATGAACTTCAAATATCATCAATTTTATTAAAATATGCATAACAGACATGAAACAAATGATACTCAGAAACCAGAATGGACTTATGAATAAACTTATATACCATCTTTGGCAATTTCTCCTCCACATTCCATGCAGTATGTTCACCTCTGAATCTGAACCAATAAAGTGGCACCTACCAGCAATCCAAAATTCAATTCTATATATTTTGCACCACACCAATGCAGTAAAGAAATTTTTGAGAGAAAAATTACTCTGGCAGGGCTTTTGGGTCATCCGGATCTATAGACAAGATGATATAGCAATCATTACCTACAAAAAGAAGCAAAGTTAGTAAGATGTGGAATAGCTATAAGTGACTTCATCTTTTTAAGCCTCCATGTTTTAAAATATATATACCTATATCTATTTGGCGATATGATGTAGCAAGCCGTGGATGTTTAGGATCAAAAACCCGAAGAGAGCCGTCAATTTCATCCATTGTAGACCAGAAGGGTTGAAGCTTATCCAGATGCTGAATGCATTATTAATAGAAAATGATAACAATTAAAACTTTCAAGAGAAAATAAAAAAATGTATAATTGGAGGGAAAGTACCTGTCTAAACTGCTTCAGAACATCTTTTAGTGTTGAGTTTGCCGACCATTGCAAATTGAAGATGCATGGCACATCCTGGGAAATAATGTTAATATTGGATTATTACCAAATGCAGATTCAAGTGCCAGAAATTAGAATATTATAAGAAAACCAACCGCCGATATTGAGGGTGGAGATTTTGGATAGGCTTTATCCAATTCTATCATTATAGTATGTGTTCTTCCCTTCTTGTCTCTGTAGAAAACCAACCACCAAAATTAAGTGTGCATTCCATGAAGTTATATACTCCTGTATAGCACCTGCCTATTTTCAAAAATTAATTATATTACTCCATCAGCATAGTTTCTTTGGATCACTTTTTATTCTAAGACATTATTTTATACTCAAAACTGCTAGAGAGAAACAATATATTGCATTCTAACACTTCAATTTTTCTTTTTAGCATCAGTTTGGCATTCTCCAATACTGCAAGTTTGACTCTACCCCATGGTCACCATTCCTACACGAAAAACAGAATGTGATAGCTATGTATTATGGAGTACCATATTCAATGGGATACTTCGTATTTTATACAGACACAAACTTATCTCAGCATAATATCAATATTTGACTCTTTGATGATGCCAAATATCTAGCAGCACATCATTATATAGAAAATAGAATTATACAAATCACAAATTCTTGTATAGTTGGGTTCCATTTATCCAATACAAAAGGGACACATAAATCCAAAGGAGATAAGAAATGTAGAAGCAAGTAGCTACTTTATGATGCAGAAAGAATCTTTCTTTCCTTCTACTGACTAACTATTGGCAGATGCTGACAAGAACCAAGAAATCCTTACATTATTCGAAAACTAAGAGATGTCAAATCTTCCCCCAACCTAACAAGATGCCTCCACCCTATCTCTTCTACCTGTAAGCCAAATGATTAGAGAACTTTTATTCAGGGCCCTGTAGTACAAAACCATGGCTATCTAGCTATGAAGATTATGCTTTAATAGATATTCAACAATACTGAAAATGTACATTTCGACCATACAAAATCTGAATAGGGATATAATTACTACATTAATACCGAATAGCGTAATTTACAATGCATCTAAGCCCTTATACTGATTATAATTCCACTTACTTCTGAATATATCTTGCTGTAAAAAGACGAGGAACTGGCCAACTCTTGACATTTCTTCTGGTTAGTATACATCTAAAATACACGAAATCACGAAGTAATACCAGTAATTACAACGGAAAAAGTTTGAAATATTCAGCCACAATATATAATACAGGATTCAATGCACACTTCTCATCCCTAGCTCTATAACGACACTACAAGTGTGTAAAAATATAATCGAAGAAATGCGAAGGTTAATCTCAAAGTAAATGCAGTTAATTATTTACATTGACATGAAATTACGAGTTTGAAATCATGCAAAGCTTACCTGAAGCGCTTTAATGGTTACTGCTGCTGCTCAGCTTCTCGGGTGCGATTCGTCGTCGCTCCCTCCTTTTTTCTTTGCCCGCACTCCCGCCCTCCGGATTAATCGTAATGGGTCATGGGCCCAGCCTAAAGAAATTTTAAATTGGGCTGACATTGTGATGGGCCTTATTTCATTACATCACTAATAACAAACTCAAAACAATCAACTATGGCAAATTATATTGTGAACAATGGTCCACACCGCAATATCAAACATGGATATTCATTCTATTTATTTCTATTATTCATAAAGTTCATTTTTATATAGTACACTTAAAAACGAACATTATACACAAAAAAAAAAAAAGTAGCATTCAATATAGTAAAAATGAAACATCAATATACTAAAATTTTAAAAATGAATTTTATATCATGGTGTCCATGCCAAGTGAACCATGGTCCATAGTATAACAAGTGGAATCATTATATCATGCATCTAAGTCCATCATAAGCATTATGGATCCTGATTCATATTTTATATATACAATTAACATATAATGTACTTTAACTAGATGTACTTTCAGAGTTTCAGTTAGTATGTACATTTAGTTAATAGATTATAGATACAATCCAGACAAGTTGTTCGGACAATTAGAACTATAAAATTCCAAACTCAACTCTTCGTAAGAGCTATTTATTTGTCTTTTTTATTTAAATCAATCAGCTAAGCGGGCTTCACTCATAACGCCACGAGTTGCATTTTGTGGGTTTTCTTCTAATAGTAATTGTGAAATTTGTCTGAGCACCACAAGTGAGTTTTTCCGTTAATCAAAGCTTGCTTCTAGGAAGGAGGAATCTATCAATATTGTGTGAACCATACTATCAAATAATGTGATTCTAGTATATTAAAAATAAATATTATATTCAGAGAAAGTATATTATTTGAGTACTGAAGTACATTATTTTATATAATGTACATTCAGTACATGAATATTGTACTTTTGATATATTTAAAATTGTACTTTTTGTTATATTTCACGCACCCATGGTCCACACGCAATAATTTGCCGGTGCGAATGCGGATCTGTAATATACCAAATATTATGATTGGGCCATGGGCTGAATCTGAACATGATTGAGTGTAGCAGTCGGTAAAAATGAGGTGGTTTTGGTACGGCATGTCATGGCGTGGCACCACCACACCATTGATTGAGCACATACATCCACAAACAATAGCGACCCCTTCCCAGCCAACGATGCACCTGTTGCTTGCTTGCATAAATGGCCGGTAACTAACTGACGACAAAACCCAATCATAAACTAAATTGCGCCTCCTATCTCGTCGCGCTTTTCCTTAAAATTTTCTGGAGAATACAGATGCGATAATGCGTGGGTGGCAGTATTATAGCAAACCAATTTACTCGGTAGCTTCCAGCATAACGACACTGAATATAATAGTAACGTGGATAAAGCCACGTTTGGGGACCACGACTTTAAAGAAGCAAAATCTTATACTCCAAAAATACTGAAACACACAGGATAATGCGATGGCTCCAAACTCCCAACCATGCTTTATTTCGACGACGATGACAACGACGAGAAAGAACATCCTAAGCAATAACGTGCGTGGACACGTGAATCCCATCCGGAGTCTGAGATGTCGTGTCTATGATTATCCGTTACATCGACATAAATCTTCTTCCGATCCGTTACGGTAGTTTGTGGTTAACCGCTACGTTACAGCAATGGTCTAATCCATTAATGTGCTTTCGTTATCTAAAATGGCATTACAGACTGACTCTAATCGATTTCGATGTTACGACACTTGTCATTAGTAGTTATTTTAGATTTTGATTAATCTAATAAAATTTTATTATTGTTAGGTCTAGATAAGACAACTCTTTGGAGAATCAAAATTGATGTGCAGTGTTATATATAGGGGCAATCCCAACCAAGTTGGTTAGACGGTTGGTTTAACAACTACAAGTTTACAAGCACGTTCAATTACTAAGCAAGAGTGACCTATACTATTAGCCTTATTGGTTTGAGCCAATTAGGTATGAACAATTAACTTAGGGTCAGTTTGGAAAGCAGGAAATTAAAATGATTTTAAAAAAATGTTTTCTGGAAAATAGTTTTATTTTCAGTGTTTTGATGTATTTTCGAAAACTTTCTTTTTGTATTTTGGTTCATTTTCTGGAAAATCAGTAGAATTGAATAATTATATATTTTTATTATTATATTTAAAATATTAAAATATTTAATAATATTATTAAAAATATATTTTTAAGGAAACCCCCGGTTTCCACTCCGGAAACTAGAGCAGTGGTCTGGTATTATATTGGTTTCCGCAGGGAAACCAGAGCAGGGCTTTGGCATGGTTTTCGCCGGAAACCAAAGCCAGTGATGGTCCAGTCAAATTTTCCGTTGGAGGAAAATGACTTTTCGATTTTTTGGGCGAAAGTCATTTTTCGCCATTCTGGGCTTATTTTCCCTTGTCAACAGAAATCGTTTTTCTAGGTGTAGCCAAACATGGGAAACCTGGAAATTGATTTTCAAAAATCATTTTCTGATATTCCAAACACAGCCTTAGGTTGGTTTACTTCCTTGTGGCCAAGTAAAGTCACAAAGCAGGATTTACCCTCAAGTAGTAGCTCCAAGTTTCCCTCATTACTGCAAATTGATATGTTATGTGACTCTCGTACCTAAAGATCATGAGTTCGATTCTTATCAGCATCATCTCGAGCTCTCGGTTGAGCCTGTGTTCGTGATCTTCCTAGTGAAATTTATTTCTCAGGTACGATTTGTGGGTCATCATATCATACAAGAACATGGTTTATCTATTACACATCATTGAGTAATAGTTGTGAGTTTCTCTTCACACCCAAAAAAAATTAAAACGTTATTGAATGGCTGTGCTAGTCTATATTATTATATAGTTCTGTGTCTTCAAACCTTTGTGGTCAATAGCCCAAAGGCTAAGCCAACATGCAAGTCAATATATAACATTTATGCTGCTAAGTTGTTTAACTAGAAGAAGAAGGCTTGCAAAAAAAAAAAAAAAAAAAAAAAAA